>NC_133101.1:10452584-10689029 GCF_022965805.1 Primulina eburnea
TGCGTTGAGGGATTCGTTGGACTTCGATCCGGGCCGTTGCTCGGCACATACTAACATGAATTCGAATGCTTAATGATGTACTTAGACCTAATAATCAAGCTTACTCACGGAGTTCGTTTAAATCCCTTAGAACGTTCTAACAATTCCTATGACTCGACCTTTTAACCCCATTGTTTACAACCAAGACAAATCGAACCTTCAAGCATAGTATAAAATTTTTCCTAAAACAAGTAACGACCCCGTGCCTACCTCCGTGTAGGGGTCACGTGTAGACCTCGGGTGAGAATGGCTCGAAAGGAATGGTGGGCCGGACCCCGTGACAGGTGCGTGTGAGGGTCGTGTGACTCGTGAAAAAAACACGAGGAGAAACAAAGGCACTGACCTTGTGTAAGGGTCCGTGTGGCCTCGAGTTTCTGAACCTGCGAGAGGAAAACTTACACAATATCTATTCTACCCTCCCAATCGAACGACTAATGGGAACGGAATTAACACCTTGAGACCATCCTAGACACCATACTCGATCTAAACTCGTACGACACCCAAACCACGACGTTCCCCTACGATACATACAATTTGAGGAAACGCGGCAATTGACATCAGTGGTTCCTATGACCTCTTGTGCATTCTAGTGCCTATCAACACCGAACGAAATGATAAATAACGACCCAACATCATACCGATCATCCCTAGACGCAGCAACAATCACCCGTCGATTTCCAACGAATCCTGCAACAAATACTTCAAGAACACAATTTTCGTAAAAGTCGCAGTTTGAGCAGTCCCACAAAAAACGCCATAACTCACTCAATTTCATCATCCAAAAACTCGAATTTTATATCAAATCGAAGGCATCGAAAATTTATACAATTTGTAGTTAGAAAGTTTTCTCAAAATCACGACTGAAAAATCGCAGTTCAACCAGAACAGTAAAAACGTAAATTTCAGATCTAAAGAGGGTTTCAAAAGCGATTTAAACATGATTGCTCAAACTCCTACACATCATACACATGGTTTACGCATAAATAACAACGCACACATATTATGAACATGATCGATGCATCAAGAACAGAATATACGTGCCTTTTGATATTAAAAATACCGATACGACGATACCGAAGCGGAGACAGTGCGAGGCTCAATCCGGGACGATTGTGGCGCTAAAATCTTTGAAGAAAGACACCCGAAAATTGCTGGAAGTTTAGGGGAGAAGGGGACGGCTGCTTTGGTGCCAAGAACCACCCTAGGTCTTTCTTTTAAAATCTGAAAATAAAAGTGTGTGTGTTGTGTTGTGTGTTTCACGTGAGGAGTGTGTGTAAAAGTGTGAGCAAACCTTGTAGTGTGTGTGTGTTTGGCTAGATTAGGGGATTGAAATTTTGGCTTAATTAAATAATTAACATACTAATTATATGCTAATTTAAATGCTAGTTAAAATGTTACTCAATTAACAAATTAAAGAGAATACTATCTCTACAACCTTTTTAAATATAATCCCCTAATTAGAATAAAAACACACTAAATTTTAAACAAACTCCTACTTTAAAATAACACACACCAAAAGGTTGATTTTAAAGTTTTAAACTCTCAAATTACTAAACAAGTGATTCAAGTTTAAAAAAAAATGCTACAACTTAATAAATTATTTAAAATGCCCCATTCCTGACTTAAAATAAAATACCGCATAAAATTTCCAACAATCGTCACCGGTCTCTTCCTCTATCCCCGCCTCGAATAATCGCCTGAAACATGAAACTCGAAAAACATTTTAACGTGCATCGCCATAAACATGAATAATTTAAAATAATACATTTTCATAAATTATGCATGGCTAAGACTCATTTAAAATTAATTAAATGATTAACTAATTAAATAAATGCATGGGTTATACGTGTACTGAATTTGGGCACTACAGTAAACTTTAATTTCTCATCCAGATCGTGAACCTTGAGCTCTGATACACTAAAATGTCATGCCTCGGGATGCATGGCATGAACATCAGCAATGTTCTTGAAATGCAATAATTAAATAGACCAAGAACACTAAGCCTTAACAACATTTTTATTCTAAAATAAATTTATTCAACAAATTCATTGTCTTACAAACCAATGACAAAAAGAACAAATCCAATATTCAAATAAATGTCAACACTACACAAGAATTATAAATTTTCTAGCCAAATCACCATCCCCAAAATTCAGCCGATTCTTGCTCTTCTATCTCATTCTCATCTGAAATGAAATGTAAGGGGTAAATGATATATCAGTAATTGGAGGGAGCATATCTTCAAGTTTTAAAAAAAAAACATTATAATATTTTACTTATTACTAGATCATATATTTAAAACTTATTCACAAGTAGATATAAAACAGAAAACAATAAATGTCAAATATCTTGCTTAATTCCCCATAGAGGATCATATTTATCAACTTAACTCCCCATATTAGATCATAATATCTGGCTTAACTCCCCAGATTGGATCATGAATGTCTGACCTTAACTCCCTAAACTGGATAATAAGTGTCTAGTTTTACCCTACTAGACAAAGTCACAAACAAGATCATGACATCACCAAAGTTATTTATTGAAAAAAATCGTCATGTAATACATCATATACTTAAACTTAAAATACCATGAAGATATATATTATAACGTATAAAAAAAATACACGTTCCAGTTACAATCTTTTGCTAGTATTGAAATTAAGGTTGACTCTAAGAGAACTTGAATCCCCTCCCAGATGGAAATTTTTCACATTTTTTGTAGAGCGAGAGTGTTTTGAGAGAATTAATTTTTTTAAAGTAGTGTAGAATGAGAAAGGTGAAGGGTTATAAGTTTTATATACCTAAGACAAAGTTGGGCCGAGGTTATAATTGGGCTCAAGGGTTTGGGCCTCACAGTTGCACTATTATTATCGGTTATCATTGTCATTTATTATCCTTTTAAATCTTGATAGTGGTCCAGAAAAACACGCAGGTGGAAGTACGGTAGCTGGCGGAAATTAAAGCTAACAAGAGCACTTGAAGAATCACATGAATTTGTCTTCCAATCGTCATAAATTATTATGAAGCATCTGTCATTTCAGCCTCAAAGTCTTGGAGGACCCTACTCAAATAATTCATGTTGCAATAAGCTACACACCACCAAAGGTTATTCGTAATCTGTCTGGCAATAGTACTGTAAGTTAGTGTAAAACGTGATCCGCGATTTTATGTTTGTTCCGTATACATTCTGTAGTTTGAGCTATGGAACCTTTGTCTGCTATAAACTAAACATCATTTACTAAATGTTAAATGACTTGATAAAGATGAATTTATAAACATATGATGGCTGACATCCTTGTTGATCTCACGTGCGGAATTTGAGATAATAAAACCCGAAAATAAAGAATAAACTGGACACCGAGATTTACGTGGAAAACCCCTAAAAATTATTAGGGTAAAAACCACGGGCAAGATGAAAAGAATTCCACTATAATATTTTGTGGTGTACAACTCACTCATTGTGTTTCCAAAGAGAACACACACTCTCTTAATACAGGAGAACAAAACACCTCACAAATATTATAGAACTAAGCACTCAAATGTTTATAAGATGAAAGAAAACTCGAAGAAGGGATGAATGAAATAATCGAATTGTGTCTCTATTTATAATCAAAATTTTGACTGTGAAACCGCGTGCATTTATTAATTTCGTATGCAATTTCGTTTCTTCAGCAACCTGCAAAATAAGACCCGTCATTTTCACAAAATAAGTCACCATAGGTTAATGCATTTCCTATTTGCCGACAATCCTTCCCCAGAAATTGTTTGCTGTTTAGAGCCAACCGATATAATCAATGTTTGGCCTACGTAGGATCGTCCTATCATATCTTTCAAGCGAAGTTACTCAAACGTCTTGGGTATGGATCAAATTGCATGTTTTTAGATTTTCCTCAAAATTTGTTTGGCGACCAATATCGGTATTAATTTCACTATCAATTGAATGGTGTTATAAAATTTTTCGTCATTTATTGAACTGGAAAACTTACAGAATATAATAAAAAAATTCTTCCATTTATATTTTCGAATGGTAAACCTTTGTCTTGTCCGGTAACAATACACTGGTTATGAAGACTTAAAAGAGAAAATATCCTAACTAGTATACAAATTTCTATTACTCCATAAGATTAAAAACCATGTCTGATCGTACTCTTCCCAAGCAGAAGATGAGATCCATAAATAAATCTTCTCTGCAGGGAATGGTGAGGTGAGTCCACCCCGTGGATGACAAAACCCAAATTCTTTTTCGGCTTGATTTAACAAATCTTGAAATGAAGGGTCGTTCAAGTAGGATATCAGAATGAAAAATTGTTGCTTGTTTCAGTCTCCCCAACATATACAACAAAATGTCCCATAGGAACATCACTTGATCCCGTGGAATTGGATCTTCTTTCGGTCGATGATGAACGTTGAAGAATTATTCGAATAGGCATTTTTATGATAATGCAAGTAGGGGAAACTTTTTTAAAGCTGAGAAAGTTTAGTTTTCTGATGATTTGTCGATGTGTTTGCTTGAATAATGTTTTGTATATATAAATTTATTTCAAGATGTTAGTTCGTATCAAGTGGTGGAGAGGCGAATAGATCAGTTGTGGCCAAAAAATTTTGAGAAACACAAGCACATGGAGATTATGATACATCTTGTCCCACATTTTAAAAATTAAATATTTAAAACGAATTTATAATGAGCTTACAATGAACTTATATTGCAACTTGAGTTTATCATTTTTGTAAAGCAAGGACAAATACGAAGTAGTTGCTATAGGGATCCATTGTGCAGGCGAGGGAAATAAGTGTTATGCGAGGGAAAGTTGCTACATGCATGAGAGCCACCTCTTGAACCTGCGGGAAAAAGTGTTACGGGAGACACCTCTAGATTCTCGGCACTGGTGGATCGAGGGGTCAGGCCGTGACATTGTTCCCCACCAATTTCAGTAACACACTGTCAAAGGGTCCTTGAACAAATTGCTACAATTTTCTTGTCTAATTCTAGTCACCTACGGACCTTAGAGTTATCTGAAAAACTACAATTTTTAACGATATTGTCTGTCTGCTAATCCCTCCGGCAGAACCATGTGAAATGAGAACATGACAAAATTCTTGATACAATAAGTGAACTAGTCCATTATTAAGTCTTTACTTTCTACCATAAGTTAAGATGGACATGTTTGATGAACTGTAAAACGTATGCTATTGTTTTGGACATATACGAAATCTAAAATAAATTTTACTGTGGATTTATAAATTGCAGCAAGTATATTCGTTAGGGGGCTGATTCTAATCAACCCTTCTTTAGATGAGCTCATTTGTGCTACACACTTGGGCTTCCTATTTATAGAGTCTGATCAAAGTTGTTAAACATCGATGTTTGCATTTCGAGCCAAATGTCCAAATTGTACCAGACCAAACACTTAGGTATGTTCCTAGAATTAAAGCTATGACTTCAAATGATATTCTTTGCGTGAGACCTTACAGAGTGCTGGGCAAAGAACTCATACTAAAAAGTAAAAAAAAAAACAAGAACAAGAAATTTGAATAAAAGTTGGCACATTAATGACCAAAATTTTTCTCGTATTCATAATTTCGAATCTTTTCCCGATGATATATACACTGGTATAAGCAGATTATAAGATTAGCTTCCCTCAAACCAACACTGATATAAAGTTTCTACTCTAAAAGACTAAAACTTAATTGAAAGTACATCATGTTCTTCTCAAGCGAGAGGTGACATCGACGAACAAATCTTCCCTGCAAGGAATGGTGAGTCCCCCCATTGGATGGCAAAACCCGAATTCTTCTTCTGCTTGGCATAAAAAATCTTGAAATGAAGGATGATTCAAATACGATATAGGAACGATGAATCGTTGCTTATATTCACTCTCCCCTACATAAACAGCACAATGTCCTTTCGGAACATCAAATGATCCTGTTGAATTCGATCTTTTCTCACTTGATAAAGATCGTTTAAGCATTTGTCTAATGCCCATTTCTTATATTAAATTGCTTTTAGCTGAAGCAAGAGCAGGAAATACAAGAAGAATCTGTGAATTTTTTTTTTGGAAACTGGAATCTGAAGTGTTTGAGGAGTGCTTGATTTGAAGTTTGGAAGTGAGGAATATATATATATAGATGAATATCATGACCATTTATTATCCTTTAAAGTCTTGATAATGTTCCAGAGATTACGGTAGCTGACGTAAGTTAAAGCTAACATGAGCACATGAAGAATCACATGAATTTGTCTTCAAATCATCGTAATTATGAGTCATTTCAAAATCATCTTCCCCACCTTCAGCTGCAAAGTTTTATACGACCCTACTCAAATAATTCATGTTGCAAGAACCTACACCTCTCAAGTATTTCTTGGAACTCTGAATATTTTTCAAGTTACACCGCCAAGATTTACATTGTTGTCTGCTAATCAAGAAACAGGAAGATGGAACCATAATTGTATGCTTGATATAATAAGTTCTATATGAAGTCTTGGGCCCCATAAATCGATTTTAGTTTGAAATCTCGACGGTGATTTTTGCTTTTTGTTTGCTCTTCAACGAATTTTGAGAGGTCTTGATTGATAAATGTGAGAAAAATCATGTGCTTCCACTGAAATTTGCAGATAAAGGAATTTGAGTAGCGTGGGCCATAAACTTGGAACAGCCATGTGCAATATTTACTTTCGTAGAGAGTAAGGGAAATTACGACCAAGACTAAACAAGCCATTTCTTGAATTGAATTTTATTTTATTTTATTTTTTTTACTTTCTGATTAAATTAAGAGATTAATACCAATTTTCGTGAAGCCATTCCTTGAATTGTTTGGTTCAAAGTACAGATCTTTACGGACTATCAGTACAGTCTGAATGAATTAAGATAAGCCTCCAGATATAATTGTCAATTCTCACATATATATCTCAGAGATTTAGGGAATTTTTGTTGGATTAAAGTTATTGTGTTTTGAGGTTTATGGGCTTTTCACGTGAGTGTATGAAAATTTGGAAGAATGAGTTTTTCCTACATCGGAAAAATAAAGTGGTATAGATAAGTTTATATTGTGCTATAATTTATGCAAGTGTAACAATGATTGGTCAAGAGGTTCTCTTGCGTACGCCAGAATGGGCCCGATTTGAACTGGAAAATGCTTTACTTGCATATGAACGTGATTTGGGTGCGTCGAATGTTGGACCGATCAAGTCAAAAATCGCCTAGCCAGTCTATGCCATCTTTTGTTTTGTTTTTTATTTCTGGTTGAGACATTTTACATTCTCTTGAGAGCTTTCGTCTGCCCCAACTTTTGGTGCTTCGTATGCCCCAACCACCCTTTGGCCTTTCGTACGGCTGATATTGACATATATAAATAGGGGATGTGACAAGCCAAGAAGACACACCGCACACTTGTTCCGGTTGCTGTTTTATCTTGACATACTCACCGATTAGGAAAACAGTAAAATCACAGAGCATATGAGATTAGACGTATAAGTTACAACAGCTTTAAGTTTTTACTTAGTTGAGAGATTTTAAACACACCTACATAAGTTACTTCTTGAATGTAAAAACATTTTAAATTGTTTTTGGAATTTTCTTTGTTTTCTGATGATCTTCATGTAATAGATTGCAATTTCGAATATGAAACTATGTATTTTAGATCTTGCAGAGTCTACCAACAGAACTAAATTTGTAGCAAACTGTCATGTAATCTCCTTTCACGTCTATGTGTAATAATACCTCTCAGAGTGCCGCACAAGTTTTTATACCAACTAAAACAAGACAATGCATTTGAATAAAATAGTTGGAACGCTAATTACCGAAGTTTTCTTGTATTTATAATTTTGAATCTTTTCCCAATACAAGACCTCTGAATGTGGTCGGAGAAAAAGGGAAGAATATCCCTGGAACTAGCTAAATAGTACACAAGTTTCTATTCTACAGGACTAAAATCTAGTCTATATGAAGGCGACGCGACCTCCGGTTACGGACCGCCAAACAGTCGCTAGAACCGTCGCATCACCTTTTTAGCGACGGTTTTAGCGGCCTTTTGAACCGTCGTTAGTCCCCTTTTTTTGTAGTGAATACATCATGTTCTGCTCAAGGGAAAGATGACATCAACAAACAAATCTTCACAGCAAGGAATGGTGAGGCCACCTATTGGGTGGTAAAATCCGTACTCTTCTTCAGCTTGGCATAGCAAATTTTGAAATGAAGGATGTTTCAAATATGATACGGGTATGACAAATCTCTGCTTATATTCACTCTTCAATATATATATATAGACAAATTCAAGTTCCATTTATACTTGATTGTGCTCCACAGAAGCCGGGAAGTGGCGAAAATCAAAGATAAAGAAGAGCACAAGAAGAATGACATGAATTTGTCTTCCATTAAATGCAGTTCAAGAAAGTAGTATTTATGGAGCGGTCGAGATGCGAGTGGATCAGTTGTGGCTGTATAAATTTGATAAAACAAAGCCACATGAGGAACAACATGACTTTGTCTTCCATTAATCACCACTAATCAATGTTGGAGACATTGTTCCCTACCAATTTCAGCAACAAACTACAATTTTCTTTATTTTCTTTCAATCTGCTTAATTTTAGTCAGAAATTCAAATTAAATTTATCTAAAGATGATATCCGCAAAACTAAAGTTTTCCCACCAAAATTATGCAGTTGTCTGCTATTACTCCCTCTAGCAGGGTATTTGATATAGATATTGTCACGCCCCGAGACCGGGGTTAGTTGACACCGGCGTTGTTTGACAATCACACAATCGAAACAACAAGCCTTTCGTAGCACAGTATAAACCGAAAACCAGTTTATAAATCATAATCTCAGATAAAATAACGATTGTTTTTACAATATCGAAATCCAACGAAATAGTAAATAATACGGAAGCGTCTTACAATTCTTAAATCATAAATTCGAAATAAAGCCTACTACTAATCTGGCAGATCACCAACCCCAAAATTGCTCGGACTCTTCATCCTCAACCTGTTCTTCGTTTTTATCTGGGGAGGGTCGTAAGGGGGGTGAGTATTTTGGGAATACTCAGTAAATGGGGGACTTTGAACACAACATAAGAAATTTAATAGCATTTTCGAAACATATCATAAACGTACATCATGCTTTTCATAATCGTAACGTAAATTCCATAACGTAATAACACTGCGATTTTTCACCTTTCAACGGTTTACTGACGTCAGTCCCTAAGTTTTAATCCTCTAAGGGGGCGATGCCATAAAACAGTTCTATCCCACTGTTAAGGGCCATATGTTGGAATTCCACCCATTTTCAGGGAATCCTCACAGTGCCAAACATAACGTAACAACTTTCGTAAAAACGTATGGACAAAACGACGGTACTCGACCGTATTTTTAAACCACAAAACCGAGATTTCATATGCGCAAAACCAAAATTTAAAACAGCCCACTTACCGTATATTTTCTTGCTAAAAACGTGGATGCTCGGCTCGGACAGTGCTTCGGCTCGACTTTTAGGCTAACCTTGGGACGATATTTGGGCAGAGTTTCGGCTAGGAAGAGTTGCTGAATTCTCGAAATTTGCAGCAAGGAATTTCGATTTTTAGGGTGGGAATAATGGTAGAGGTGATGGGGTATTTATAGGTGGAGGAGATGGATCTAAACTTGGTACAAGAATCCTACCAAAATCATGAAATATCTCACAATCTTCACTCCAATATCCTTGCAACTTTCGAAAATCATGTTGCTTAATTTATGAGATTATCTTTCAATTTCAAGGGATTTTAAATCCTTGCTTTCCACCTCAATATTCTCGAAAATATTGTGGCT
The DNA here is from genome assembly GCF_022965805.1 of Primulina eburnea. Classification (NCBI taxonomy): domain Eukaryota; kingdom Viridiplantae; phylum Streptophyta; class Magnoliopsida; order Lamiales; family Gesneriaceae; genus Primulina; species Primulina eburnea. Next base: position 10,462,421 of record NC_133101.1, read on the forward strand.
AGTTGGAGGGATTTGCTTTCAATTATTTCCCAATAATTATTCTCCAAGGTGCACAATTTATTAGTATACACCAAAATCAAATCTTAAAATTTCCTTACACATATTTGATTATATGGTTTAAAGAAAATCTCGGTTCTCACATCTCTCCCTCCTTATGAGAAGTTTCGTCCTCGAAACTTGAGTTGGCTTGGTCTCCAAATAGGTAGGGATAATCCTTTTGCATTTTCTCTTTCATTTCCCAAGTCGCTTCTCTCTCAGTATGGTTAGACCACTGCACTTTTGACATAGGGGATGACGCGTCGTCTGAGGACTTGATCCTTGGTATCCACGATCCTAATGGGGACTTCTTTGTATTTCAGTCCTTCTCCCAAGTTACTTTCGATCATAAACGGTTCTGGGAAAATGTTCAGCCCTGACCTTCAATTGGTAGTAGTCTTTTCTCAGGCCGAGTTTGGAGAAGTTGTAACTTCTTTAAGTTGATCGAAAAGATCGTCTATCATTGGAAGAAGATATTTATTCTCGATTGTGATCTTATGGAGTTCTCTATAATCTATACACAATCTCATACTTATATCTTCCTTATTCACAATTAGTACTGGAGTTCTTATGGAGACGTACTCGGTTGAAATTGCTTCTTGTCTAGCAATTTTTTTTGGAGTTGTTCTTTTGGCTCTTGGAGTTCAGTTGGCATCATTTGGTATGGTGCTATTGAAATTGGTGCGGCACCGAGAATAACATTGATTTGAACTCAACCTCGTGGTCTGAGAATATCCTGAGAATGCTTCCATAAAAACGTTCTGGAATTCTCGCATCATTAGGGTATCTTCCAGCTTGAGCTCAATTTCTTCATGCACTTCGTTCACCATTGCTATGTAAACTTCTTTGCCTGATTTTATGGCTTTCCAAGTCTGGGAAGCAGAAAAATGTATTTCTGTCTCTTGGCATTGCCATGATACCTTATTTCTTCTTGGTTCGCGTTTCGGAGTTTGAAATTCTTACTCCGGCAATCTGCTATTGCACTGCTCTTAGATAACCAATCCATCCATATGATGACATCGAAATCTACCCAAGTACTTGAAATCAAGTCGACACGGAATATATGCGAATAGATTATGATTCCATTCTATCTTGAAATTATCACGATTACTATCTCAAAACTAAAAACCCATATAAAATCTTAGAGCTTAACTCAATATCAATCTATACTCTATTGATTTAAATCCCAAAAATTATAACTCGATCGTCATAAAATAAAATCTTATTCAACCTCGAACAAATGAAATAAATCCTCAATTTATTCTTTTGTTAAATCTTACTTCCACTAAACCTTATTTTCCTCGAGACCATTAGCTTAGAGAGCTCTAACACAAACTATTTCTACTGAATGTCATTCTCCTTTAATTATTCTTAGTACCGTAACAAAATTCAAAGCTTATTATGTTGTATCTTCCTCAATATTCAGCAATAATCTCATAACTTATTTTATTCATATAAGATCGGAATCTACTAGTTATCCCAAATTACTTAAATCTTAAGATATTATTTCCAACTTCATTTTAGACAAGATAATCCAAAATCATGCATATTTAAAGTTAACGCTTAGCATTCTTAAGAACCCAAATTAATGTTTACACATTTAACTATTGCCCAAAATCAACTTCCATATTAGAATATCCAAAACTTATTATAACTCTTATCTCAGATTTTCACATACTAGTTTTTTCTTTCCCATAAATAATTTATTGTCCCCAAATCAAATATTTCACCTTAAATCAAAAGCTTAAGTCAACTTATCTCAGATAAATACAATCCCAACAATATAGGTCAATACTAATTGTTTTCTTAATAAAATTCCATAAAAAAATCCGATAAGCACTACGAGAAACGCGTTGAACGAGATTTTTCGAGATATTTTCCAAAAATAGAAAGTCTAGGGATAAACATATGGATTGAAAGATTACGTCGAGAGGGTTCTAGAATAGTTGACAGAACCAAATTCGGAGTTTCCTACGAAAAATCGAAGAACACATGCTGCGGGTTGACTCGTTGACTCGCCGGGTTGACTCGCCGGAGTATGGTCGGAGCAAAGGCGTATTACGGCAACGGCGTAAGGGTCACGGAACCGGTGACGGCACAGAAAGAATCGGTCGGAAAGCTACTTAATTTGGCCGAAACTCGCGAGAAATCGGTTGACTCACTTGAAATTGGCCGTTTTCGTTTCGTTGATCCGATCGAAAAATTGATTGATGGGAAAAGTTACCCATGGCTAGTATATTTTTTGGGTAAAATTAATTGAAAATCGGAGTAGAATTGGTAGAGTAATTGGACAAAATAATTTTCGGGTTAGGGTTCATACGCCAAATCGGTAGATCTGAAATTCCCGTTGCATACGAACTCGAAATCTAAAATTGATTGAGGGCTTTTGTTCGTCTCTTCAAGGAGGTTTTGGAACTGGTCGTCGAACGAAACAATAGTATCGGAGGCGGTCGGAATCGGCGACGAAAGCGGCGGCGTGCGCGGGTGCTGTTCGCCGGAAAATACCCGTTGCATCGGAACGCGAAATCTGAAATTGTTTGAGGGCATTTGTTCGTCTCTGCAAGAAGATTCTGGAACTTGTCTCTGATCGAAGAAATACTACCGGACGCGGCCGAAATCGGCGAAAAACTCCGCGTGCCCGTAAGGCCCTGTTTGGCCGAAAATTTCTGAATTTTTCTTTTTCTCTTTCGAAATTCGATTTTTTTTTTTTTTTTTGAAACTTGATTTTTCCCACTCGGATTATGAACCTGGCGGCTCTGATAACACTTAAATGTCACGCCCCGAGACCGGGGTTAGTTGACACCGGCGTTGTTTGACAATCACACAATCGAAACAACAAGCCTTTCGTAGCACAGTATAAACCGAAAACCAGTTTATAAATCATAATCTCAGATAAAATAACGATTGTTTTTACAATATCGAAATCCAACGAAATAGTAAATAATGCGGAAGCGTCTTACAATTCTTAAATCATAAATTCGAAATAAAGCCTACTACTAATCTGGCAGATCACCAACCCCAAATTGCTCGGACTCTTCATCCTCAACCTGTTCTTCGTTTTTATCTGGGGAGGGTCGTAAGGGGGGTGAGTATTTTGGGAATACTCAGTAAATGGGGGACTTTGAACACAACATAAGAAATTTAATAACATTTTCGAAACATATCATAAACGTACAGCATGCTTTTCATAATCGTAACGTAAATTCCATAACGTAATAACACTGCGATTTTTCACCTTTCAACGGTTTACTGACGTCAGTCCCTAAGTTTTAATCCTCTAAGGGGGCGATGCCATAAAACAGTTCTATCCCACTGTTAAGGGCCATATGTTGGAATTCCACCCATTTTCAGGGAATCCTCACAGTGCCAAACATAACGTAACAACTTTCGTAAAAACGTATAGACAAAACGACGGTACTCGACCGTATTTTTAAACCACAAAACCGAGATTTCATATGCGCAAAACCAAAATTTAAAACAGCCCACTTACCGTATATTTTCTTGCTAAAAACGTGGATGCTCGGCTCGGACAGTGCTTCGGCTCGACTTTTAGGCTAACCTTGGGACGATATTTGGGCAGAGTTTGGGCTAGGAAGAGTTGCTGAATTCTCGAAATTTGCAGCAAGGAATTTCGATTTTTAGGGTGGGAATAATGGTAGAGGTGATGGGGTATTTATAGGTGGAGGAGATGGATCTAAACTTGGTACAAGAATCCTACCAAAATCATGAAATATCTCACAATCTTCACTCCAATATCCTTGCAACTTTCGAAAATCATGTTGCTTAATTTATGAGATTATCTTTCAATTTCAAGGGATTTTAAATCCTTGCTTTCCACCTCAATATTCTCGAAAATATTGTGGCTAGTTGGAGGGATTTGCTTTCAATTATTTCCCAATAATTATTCTCCAAGGTGCACAATTTATTAGTATACACCAAAATCAAATCTTAAAATTTCCTTACACTTATTTGATTATATGGTTTAAAGAAAATCTCGGTTCTCACAGATATACTTTCGGGTTATGTTTGGTTGCCTTAATAATCAAAAGGATGAGACGATAACCTCAAGCATTACATTTTGTTTATGGAAAATAGGCTCATAAATTTTTCCCATTCATCATATGTATCCATTTTATCACAAAGAACGAGGTATAAAAAAAGGATAAATAATGTCAACAACCAAGATTTTTTTTGTCAGGTATAATTGGAATTGGAGGAATTACACAACTTTTGCATATCTGCTAATACCATTATCATATTCTGAGAAATTTTGGTATCAACCATTCTGCTTTTATCAGAATTCGCGGCCGTTAAAAATTTTCTCATTATCTTGTGGATCATATGGAGAACGGTTACATATGCTCAGTTTATTGAGTGAACTAAATCTTAGAAATTAGGAAATTTTTCCAGCTCTTTGTTACAAGAGGATTGAATCAGATCCAATTATCATGATTATGATAATTCTGAGATTTTATTGGCTTAAGTTGCTAAGAGTTGGTGTTATATCAGAGATCTTGCAGGGTCTTCTATCAAAGAATGCAAATAAAAGTAATATTGCTTCTGAGTATAAGCAAAAATTGTGATGTAATAAATATTTCACATGGTATTTTGTTTCAAGGATCTATCATCCGCAATCGAATATATACACCGATTGAAAATCGACAAGAATCCCCAAAGGGAAGCATATATACAAAATTCTACTCTCTAAAATGTAGTATAGTACTCCATATTATCATATTCTGCTCAATCTAGAAGTTAGACCAATAAATAAATCTTCGCTGCAAGGAATGGTGAGTTTGCCCATTGGATGATAGAACCCGAATTCTTCTTCAGCTTGGTTTAACAAATCTTGAAATAAAGGGTTGTTCAAATATGATAGTGGAATCACAAAACGTTGCTTATTTTCAGTCTCCCCTACATAAACAGCACAATGTCCCTTTGGAACATCAACAGAATTTGATCTTCTTTCACTTGACAAAGAACGTCTAAGGATTTGTCTAATAGCCATTGTTATTGTACACTCAGAAAGGAATGCTTTGATTTGTGAAGCAAATGGAAACTGAGGAAGATCAGTGTTTTGATGATTGCTGATGGTTTTGAACTGGGAAATGTGTTGTATATATAGATAGATGAATGTTTAAATGTCAAATCTTTCGAGAAAATAGTTCGATTTGAGTGGTGGAGAAGCCAGTGGATGAGTTGTGGCTGGCAAAATTTGAGAAACATAAGCACATGAAGAATAACATGGTTTTGTCTTCCATGAATGATCATAAATCATGTTGGACTCATTGTTCCCTGTCGTCTCCTATGACAAGAACTCGAAGGGCCCTGCCGAAATAAATTATCCAATGATACTAGATTAAAAGTTTTCTTTGGAGTACTTCAATTGATTTGCTTGAAATAACATAACCCCAACCGATACAAACGAAACTTTCGGAGAGAAACAACTCGAATACAAGGAACAATTATACTTAATTGATGCATTTTTTATAGAGTAGGTCTCATGTGAGACCGTCTCACGGATCTTAATCTGTGAGACGGGTCAACCCTACTCATATTCACAATAAAGAGTAATACTCTTAGCATAAAAAGTAATACTTTTTCATGGATAACCCAAATAAGAGATCCGTCTCACAAATACGACCCGTGAGACCATCTCACACAAGTTTTTGCCTTTTTTATAACAAGAATTAAGATTTATTTTAGATTTCATTAACGTGGGAAAAAATAAAATACAACATCGTTAATAAAAAATTATCAACAAAACTTACAGAGAAACAACTCGAATACAAAGAACAAATATACTTAACTGATGCATTTTCTAAAACAAGAATTAAGATTTATTTTAGATTTCATTTACGTGATAAAGAATAAAATACAATTTACAGTTCAGCAAACATTATCCATTTCAATATATGGTAGAAAAATAAAGACTTTATAATGAAGTCACTCATTTCAAGTATATGTCATGTTCTCATTTCACATGCCTCTGTCTGTGGGATTAGAAGACAGTCAACATCGTTAATAAATCTAGTTTTTTATTATTATTATTAATAATTGAGATACATATAAGGTTCTTAGGCGACTAGAATTAGACAGATGAAAGGGATCCAAAGAAAATTTTAGTGATGTGTTCAAACATCGCATAATAAATATATTAAAGCCGTGAAAAGTATCCCAAACACAAACGAAATTGAGAGAACAAAAGGAAGTGTAGATATCTTTTGCAGATTTTACTTGTAAGGTATGGGGGTGTATTTTATTTAACAGCAAAACAAGTAAGATCGTATTTGATCGTAAATCTGTGTTTATCAGAATTAAATGTTATGCGAAATGTTACAACATTTCAGACAACATGCAGCTGAATATATAACTTTGTAACATAAATTAACTTAAAGTAAATACAATGAAATGAAATAAATTTTGCACAAGTATAAATACTTGTATGGTGTGTCATAGCAAAAATAATCACTAAAAAACCAACGAGTTTACACAAAAACTAACGCTGGTGATTTAAATCAAAAACCAATTTCCTCAACATGTTGAGAAAATCAAATGCTTCCTAAAACAAAGAACCACATTAAAACAATATGTAAAATCCAAGATTTTGGTTTAATCATTTTTTATTTTTAGGATACTAAGATTTTCGCAATCGTCAGGTATCTATCTCATTTTAAAATGTAAGATTTGCAAGATTTTCTAAGTTGAGTGGTTAATTTTATTGTCAGCAATATTTTGAACTCGAGATTTAAAGATTATATCGTGTATATATATTTTCGAACTGATAAGCAGATTAAGATCTAAGATTTGAGTTGATATTGAGATATCAGGATAAAAATCAAACAAAGGATAACGTGATCCCCTAGATTTCGAAATTCATGGGTATAATTTTAGTGTATAATTTCGAAATATTAATTAAATGGGGATGTAGATTTCGGTTATCACTCAAGATCACAGATAGATCATGATTCTAGATAAAGATTTGATTCAGAGTTCAAACGCAAAGATAACACACGATCGGGATAGCAGCCAACCCCTATAAATAGGAGGGCCATATAACTCGAAATTTGCACCTCAAATTCTCTCCATATTTTCGAGTTCTTCCTCTCTAGTCTCCTTAGGATTTTCGAGAGCTTACCTCTTAGTGTGCCGAGTAGCGAAGCGCTGCCGCAGTCCAGCCGCCGAAGCAGAAATTCGAAATTCCAGTGCAAGAAAACCCCCTATCTTTTTCACGTTTTTCTCAAAGAAATTAAGGTAAGTGGGTTTGTTTTAAATTGTTGAATTTTCGGTGCATGTATTTTCGTTTTTGTTAAAAATTCGATCGAGCACAGTACTTCTTTTACCCTCTTCTGGTTACGATTTTTGCCATGAGTTGTGTGAGAGCCCAGCCCAAGTTATAACACCCAAGCCCAGCCCATTTGTTTTATTAATTAATTAAATAATATAAAATAATGTACAGAAGGTAAAAGAAAGAATCAGAAACTCTTTCTCTCTCCCCGTAGCGAAGCTTTCTTCTTCTTCTTTTCAATTTCGAAGCTTTGACCGTCGATTGTGGCCGCTCCGATTGTCCAAAAATAAAGTAAATAAATATTCGGAATCCTATCGACGATATCTATCCATTGATACCAAAATTTCGCAGAAAAATCATGACTCCCGGAAACCTGTCGAAGACCGCCGCCTGTTTTCGCCGGAAAAGTTGGATGGAAGCTTGGGTTATGTTGTTTGAAGCTTAAATTCGAAGCTTTGAACAATTTTCGAAATTTCAGAGGTATAATTATGATTTTAGGGTTTCAAATTTGAGGATTTTAATTCAATTGAGTTCCAATAATTAATATATATTGGATTATTGATTGTAGGTGCTATATCAGAGTCGATTAGAGGTATTAAGCTAATTTTTGAAATTTAATTAGATAATATTTCGAATTTAGCCTATTAATTTGGAAATTTATGATTTTTGAAATGTTAAACCGTTATTGGGATGTGTTTATAGTATTAGAAAATGAAAATTTTGGAAATTCCTAGTAAATATCGAAAATTTCAGATTCGATATGACTGAATTTTCGAAATTTCAAGTTGTACGGTATTGAGATATTTAAGTTAAATAAATCGCTATATTTGACTTTGCGATGAGTTTTAGGAATTTTAAAGCCTAAATTATGGATTTTTGGAATTTTAGGCTAAATTAGTGAATATTGGAAAAATAAATTGAACTTGATATGAATGAATTATTTGCCACAGGATTGGATTCTGCGAGAAATCCTTAAGATATTTTGTGGTAAATTAAAGTCCGTGAGATACGTACGAACTGTTTTCATTACGACGTCTATTATGACGTGAGATGACGTTGAGTATTTTGTGATGAGTTGTGGCGTGCTTTATGTGCTTCTGTGAATACGTGATTCTATTCATGCATTTATTTGAGTTGACACTATTAGTGCATAGCATTTCGAGCCATGATTCTTTTGATTGCTATTAATATTGATATTGATCTATCGAGTTGTTGTGTTATCGATGGAGCGGGTGGTTTGGATTAGCACTCCTGTTGACTTGCATGAGGGCTGAGCGGGTAGCTCCCGTACCCTCGATGCTACGTGCATGGATGAGTGGCGACTTGATGTTGCGTTGCTACGTTCCTGGCACGGGTGTCAACTGTTCTTGTTGCTGATGTGTTTCATTTGGACTCCGCTTTGGTATCCACTATTTTGTTGTTACCTTTCACGCATTGCATCACATTGCATTGCATCGCATCGCATTGTACTTGATTTTATTTCATGTCAGTTATATTTGTCGTAATATTACTGGTTCGTCGTACTGGGGCCCGACCCCTCGTTTCTTTTTATGTTGTGGTTGTTTTTGATGCCATAGCAGGTTATCCAGAAGGATTTGACGCGTCAGGTAGTGGTGCCCAGTCGTCGAGTCATGGTAGTATATATGTATATACTATATTATGGAGTCATACATTTACCGGGGAGATTCCCCGTATAGTTGTACTGTTATTTTTTTACGATGTTTTGAATTGATAGTTGTGTGATCGAGCCTTGCCGGTTCTGCATGTGTTTAGTCCTGGCCAGTGCGGTTATAAGTTGTGAATTGATGTTGTGACTTTATTCCGAGTATATAAATTTTATTTGTGATGTTTTGATTTTTTTGGGATGTCCTATTTACGAATAGGTCATGCCGAAATTTCTGTAGGCGTAAAAGGAAAATTTTAATCGCTTTCGCTGTTTACATTAATAAATCCTGGTTGTTTGGTAATTAAATATTAATCAGGAGCACGGGCCCCCACAAGTTATGTTTTGACACTGTGAGAATTCAACTTGATATGGGTGGGAATCTCAACCACGATGTACCCTTACGCGGTGGGGATATAACCGCTATACTGCCTCGCCCCCTTAGAGGAGTAAAAATTAGGGACTGATATCAGTAAACCATTGAAAGTAGATGAATCTCAGTGTCTGGTCGATGATATGCTTGTGGTATGAGTCATGTTTTGGATTGTATATGTTTTGAAAATTGAATGTTGTTTTTATTGTGCTCGAACGGCCACCCCACTTGCTGAGTATTTCTCAAAATACTCACCTTTTACTCTCTCACTCCACAGATAAATCCGAAAAACAGGTTGAGGAAGAGGAATCAGAACAATTCTGGGGATGGTGACTTTCAAAATTAGTAGTACATGGATTTTTAATTTTCGTAGATTGCTATTTGTTAACGTTTCCGCATTAAGTCATTTATTTCAGTTGTAAAGACATTGGTATTTTTTTTTTGAGAAATTATGAAATAAACTGGTTTTTGGTTTATATTGTGCTACAAGACTGGTTGTTTTTTGATTGTGTGATTGATGAACAACGCCGATGTCGACTAACCCCGGTTTCGGGGCGTGATATTTAAGTGGTATCAGAGCCGCCAGGTTCATAATCCGGGTGGGGAAAAAAATTCGGTGGGATTTTTACTCGAGGCCAACGTTATACCCTCTGAAACGGCCCAACGAGCGATTTTCACCACTTCGTCGTGAGGTAGGGGTCGAAATGGCCAAATTCCTTCGTTTAGGCCTCTGAAACCTCGTTTTTGCCGTTTTAAGAAAGTTTCATAACCCCTATAACTTTTCATAGGAAACTCCGAATTCGATTCCGTCAATTGTTCTTGAATCCTCTCGACATATGCTTCGAATTCATATATCTATCTCAAAACTTTCCATTTTTGAAAATTTTCGAAATTTTTTATTTTCCTGTACTTGACTCTATATGACCCTGATATCTGTCATTCTATCTTATGTATGATATTCTGAGCATTTTCTTTTTCTTTTTCAGGAAATGGCCCCATCAAATCCCCCGAGATTCCGCACTCGTGCCCAAGCTACCATATACATGAAGCAGCTTGCCCTTGATAATCAGTTGCGCCTGATGAAGGGACTTATAGCCCGATTAGGCGAGAAGAGACGAGAGATTAAGACTCTAGCCACGGAGAAAAAAGAGATACATGTCTAGGTCAATAAGGCAATATATCAGGGAGAGCTGGTGAGAGGGGACAACATGGACCTGAGACAGGTCATACAGCAGAGCCTATATCGAGAGGGAAAGCTGCGGGAAGATATAGAGCGGTAGCGTAAAGAGTTGGAAGAAGAGAGGCAGCTAATGCAGAGGCAAGAAGAGACTGGAGAATTCATGTGATGCCATGAACAGCCTTGCAGGTGTGACCCACCGTCTGACTCAGCAGGTTGACACTCTGAAGAACCAGGGCAAACAGAAGAAGACGGAGCATGAGCAGCTCCAACAGCATGCCAGTGATTTGTTGGACGAGACAGAGGCAGAGATTCAGTGATCTCTTGTGAGACGGTCTCACGAATTTTTATCTGTGTGACGAGTCAACCATACCGATATTCACAATTAAAAAGTAATACTTTTTCATGTATGACCCAAATAAGAGATTCGAATCACTAAATTGTTCCATGAGACCGTCTCACAAGAGTTTTTGTGGTTGGAGTAATGAGAATCACCAGTTGTGCAAATAATATATACAAATTAGAATTTAAATGAGAGGGAGAAAATAGTCTATAATTAATTTTCTATATTTTATGTTAAAGTTCTAAATTTCTATCTTTGTTAATGCCTTTTAATTTGTATAGAGGAATATATAATTTTATCTATTTACAATTGTAAAACAATTAATTTATGACAATTATATCACTTAAATTAATATGATATAATAAATTTTAAAATATGAAGAAAAAAAGAGTTAGAACATTATAAATATGACATTGTCATCATTCATCTGGCACTTGTAAAATATTTTTTATCATCACGATTCGCAATTTGACGATCCCGATTAATAATTAATAAGAATTGATTATCCATTATTATTATTATCTCATTATTATTTATTATCTCATGCCTCACCATTTTGTGATGTTAAATTTTATTGTTTTTAATTAACAAAAAAAAAAAGGAAAAAGTTGAAGAAGTTAGGCATGATATAAATCTAATTTATTGATAACCTTCTAATAATAATCAATTGAATTGGAAAATATTATTATACTTAAGTAATTATAATATATTATAATTCAAATTTATTAACATTTTAATGTGTAATATATATAGAATTCATTAGTAGTGTACATGATTTTACTTTTCAAACGATAACAAGAAACATATTAAAATATAAATATATAGTGAAAACGAATTCAAATTTTCTGTTAATAGCTTCGAACCTTAGCAAATGTAATTCTAAAAATATGAGAGGATTATGATTATGATGATACATGACACTGAAGAATAATTTAGAGTGTTGGTATTTTTTTTTTTTTCTGAGATAGAATAGTGATATTTCAATTATTAATTTAAGGAAATGAATCTCCATTTAATAAAATTGTTGGAAATGAAGTTTTCTTAGTTCACTGCTTTAAGCAAATATATCTAGGGCATAGAAGGGGTTAGGGATGAAAACTTTCCCCACGGGTTTGGGACCCTGCGGGGAAAGAAACGGGAATGAGATCCTCAATTTTTTCGGGTTGGGCTTCGGGATCGGGTATTTTTTAAAATCTTCGAAGTAGTTCGGGGCGGATATGAGCTTACTATCCCCATCTCCGAACTCGCGCCGCCTCGCCCCATTGTCATCCTTAGAAGGGGTGAATGCAGTATTTATTTATTTTATTTTCAATTCTTGTGTTTAAATATATTAATTTTTTTTCTCAAAATATAATTTGTGTCCATAGGCTTTCTTTAGCTAATGTAATGTTTTATTATTTTTTATATAATTTATCTGCTAACAAAATGTAGGTTTCTGAAAGATTTCGAATTTACGTAGTTATAGTTTAGAATATAACTTAAAATGAAAAATTGTTGTCACATGTTCTTAATTATTCCAAAATTATAAGTAAATACTATTTTAGATTTTCAAGATGTAATTTTTACATTTTAGGAATATATTTATCAAAATTGATGTAATGAGTAGATAAATATCAACATCATATGCTAAAATATTTTCTTCCACTCTTATATTGCTTAATTAAATAAAATATATTCATATAATTGTATTTACACTCTTATATTGCTTAATCAATTCAAATCATTTCATATCATTGTATTTGTATTGATATGTTAGTTCAATTTAGTACTTACTCTGATAAATCATTATTCCAAATTCTTATAATTTGTTTTGATCTATTTTTTCCCCAACGAAATGTTGTTTAATAGATTAGATCACGTTATCCAAAGATTAAATTATTAATTTATTTCTTAAATATTTAGAATATGGGTTCAAGTGCGGATACACGTGCTTTTATGCTAGTATTCTGAAAATGGTTGAAAGGTCTAGAATTTAAAAAATTTAAAGATTGGGGATGCTTGGTGATGTACACACCAATTTGCCAAGTCCGTACGACACATTTCTAAACCAGTAGCAAAATGGTGCACGCCAACCTAACGGAGGTTGGTTCTGTAAAGACCATGAAAATCCATATACCTAGTGGCATAAAAACGTGGCTTAATGGCTGAATAATTATGGGATAATGATATGTAGTGGGGTGTCTTACCAACTCTCACATTTCACAAGCTTGAAATCTCTCATATTTCGAAAGCAATTCAATAACAAAATACTCGAGCAACACTCTACTCATTTTCAAGCAAAAGTTTCGTCTAAGAAGCAAGCCAAGCAGCACGAATTTTGAACAATACTCGACCCTTTTTTGAGCCAAGTTCGAGCATCAAGAGAATATCATTTCGAGCAAGAGGTTATTCACATTTATTTCGAGAAAAGAACAAGTTACTGGGATTATAAGTATGTTTTAAAATAATGATGTTCCTGTTATTTTTTTGAAAACTCGATCGTACACTACACGTTTCACGACCTTTGATTATGTATATGTTTCATTCGGCATGATCCCTTTGTTATGCTGTGACATTTTGAAAATGAACTGTTAGAATTCGAATTAAAAGTGGTAAAGAAAATCCCAAACATGACAAGATAAGATAAAACCCTGATGCGGTGAGTTATAATAACTGATATACGGCCTCGTCCCTTTAAAAGAATAACAATTATGGACTGATCAGTATATCATAGATAAAAAGATGAATAACAGTATTTTGTATGTTGATTTTCAGGGTCTTCACAGGTTCTATGCACCTTGCATTGTGGAATGCATGACGTTCAAATATTTTTTCAAGCAGCTTTATTCGATTTTGCTGGCTTAGATGTGTACTTGTCCATCATTATCGTTTCTTCATTATTCAACCCTTAAACAAGTTATTTTAGAGATAAGGAAAGAAAACAAGGTTTAGAAAATTTCTTTCACAGGTTTGAGGTATGGAACCTTAGTCCTTATACGATCTTACTTATATTCGTAGTCATCTTGTTGTGTATTTCATTTTGACAGTGACTTCGTTCATGACATTCGTTCAGGTCTGCCGTTATTGCTTGTTGCTTGCTTTGATAAGATGTGCTACAATCAAGTAATTTACAAACAAGTATCTGTCATAGTCGAATTTTGATTCATGTGACCACGTTAGAATTGTTGATGCATCTCATGATATTTATTTTTAAAATAAAATATACTTTGTACAATTGTTTTTTGGATTCTCAAGCCATCTAAAATTTTGTGTTTGTTACATATGTTCATTCTTGAAAGCATGTTTGCAGCCAAAACATGGGTTGTTAGCATATGCTTTCGGTCATAAATATCCACAATCACGCAATCCTCTCACGCCTATATTGGAGATCTTGCAGAGTCTTATGTGAATATCTAACTGTTCAACAGCGAGTTCTGTTAGAAATTTTTTAAAAACACCAAGGAAATTTCACACATCTTTGAAGTGTCTATCTATCTAACTAGTATACAAGTGTAATTTCTATTCCTCTAAAAGATTAAAAACCATGTACGATCATTCTCTTCCCAAGCAAAAGATGATTTCCATAAACATATCTTCACTGCAGGGAATGGTCAGTCCACCCATTGGATGACGGAATCCAAATTCTTCTTTGGCATGATTTAACAAATCTTGAAATGCATGGTCGTTCAAGTATGATATTGGAATGACAAATCGCTGCTTGTTTTCGGTCTCCCCAACATAGACAGCAACATGTCCCTTAGGAACATCAGTTGATCTTGTGGAACTGGATCTTCTTTCAGCTGATAAAGAACGTCGAAGGATTTTGAGAATGGCCATTTTTATTACAGAGCAAGAAGGGAGGGAAAGTTTCTTGAACCTGAGAAAGGTTGGTTTTCGGATGATTTGCTGATGTGTTTAACGTGGGTGAAGTGTTGTATATATATAGACATCTTTCGAGATATTAGTTCGAATCGAGCGGTGGATGGTATATAGATCAGTAGTGGCCAGAAAAATTTGAGAAACACAAGCACATGAAGAGTAACATGATTTTGTCTGGCATCGATCACCAAATCACGTTGGAGACATCGTTCCCTACCAATTTGGGCAACAAACAATCAAAGGGTCCTCAAACAAATCACTTAAATTTTCTTCAGGTCTGTCTAATTCTTGTCACTTGCGGAGCTTAAAATTTATCTGTTTAATTATAGTCATTTATGAACTCAGGCAGGACCATGTGAAATGAGAACATGACAGTCTTGATTTAATGAGTGAACTACTCCATTATTAATTAATTAAGTCTTTATTTTCTACCATATGTTAAGATGGATAACGTTTGGTGGACTCTAAAATGTATTTTATTTTCTTGGACATAAATGAAATCTTAAATAAATTTTAGTCTTGATAAAAAAAAATTGCATTATTGAGTGTATTCATCAGGGAGAAATTAAATCTGCATATTTCTCATGGTCTATCGAGGTAGCACAAGGTGAACACTGCATAGGAATTTAAAGATGTTTTTAACAAAGAAAAAGTATGTTCTCATTCTAAAATTGTCCTTATAAATTCATGGAATATATAATTAACAAGAAATTTCTTTCAATCTCTCCTTATAAATAGAAAAATAAGCAATCATTAAATTTCTCTCACATGTGTGTTTGAAAGCTAGGAAAGTGTTGGACAAATAATTCATAATAACAACTAGAACAAGATAATGATGCATTTGAATAAAAAGTTGGCGCATCAATTACCAAAATTTCTTGTGTATTTATAATTGCAAATAATTTTCCAATAACATTTACATTGATTTGAACGGATAACGGGATAAGCAGTCTAGAATCCCTGAAGCTGGCCTAAGGACTTTTCGAATGGCCACTGATATGAAAAAGCAAGTGAGGGCAAGTTTCTTGGATTTGAGAAAGCTGAGGTTTTTTTATGATCGATCTGTTGATGTGTTTAGGTCTCAGAATCTATTGGTACATATAGGTGGATTTTAAGAAAGTAGTTCGAATCAAGAGGCGGAGAGTCGAGTAGATCAGTTGTGGCTAGAAAATTTGAGAAACACAAGAACATGAAGACGAACATGATTTTGTCTACCTCTAATCACAAGCCATGTCTGAGACAGTGTTCCCTACCAATTTCAGCAACAAACAGCCAAAGGGTCCTCAAAGAAATCAGCTTGACTTTCTTTGAAATCCTATAATCTGTCTAATTCTGGTCATCTACGAATCTTAGAATAACACAAAAACTACATTTATTAAAGATGTTGTCTGTCTGCTAATCCCTCTGGCGGCCGCCATGTGAAAAGAGAACATGATGGATACTAAGTTTATGAAGTCTTTATTTTTCTACCATATATACATTAAGATGGATAATGTCTGATGAACTGTAAATTATATATTAATGTTTCGGACATATGAAATCTGAAATAAAATCAAATGTGGATAAAAAGATTGCATCAGTACATGCAATCATTAGGGAGATCTATTCTAATCCACCCTTCATTAATAGATGAGCTCCTTTGTGCTATAAGTTTTATTTATATATATTGGGGTTATCCTAACAGTCTAGTTTTTTCCCCCTTAAAAAGGAAGTTCATTCAGCATCTCATTGTCTCATGTCACATTATAGATTGCATCTACATGATTCAAAGTAGTTAAAAATCATGCATTTCAAGCAGAATATTCAAAATGAACCGGATCTGTTTACTTAAATCTGTTCCTTAAATTAAGGTTAAGACTTCAAGCTAAGATAGTGTGTGTAAAACCTTACAGAGTGCTGGAAAAAGAATATATGCTGCGGAACAAGATAATGCGTTTGAATAAAATTATAATTGTCACATTAAATACCGAAGTTTTCCAATTTCAATGGATAAGAATACTGTAAACATCAAACTAGCTAACTATTATATAATTTTCTAGGCTAAAAGACTAAAAATCTAGTCAATAATAAATCATGTTCTTCTCAAGCAAAGAGGTGACATCAACAAACAATTCTTCACTGCAAGGAATGGTGAGGCCACCCATCGGATGACAAAATCCGTATTCTTCTTCAGCATGGAATAACAAATCTTGAAATGAATGATGGTTCAAAAATGATACAGGAATGACGAATCGTTGCTTATATTCACTCTTTCCCACGTAAACAGCACAATATCCTTTCGGAACATTAGTAGATCCTATCGAATTCGATCTTTTCTCACTTGATAGAGATCGTTTAAGCATTTGTCGAATGGCCATTTCTAGTATTAAACTCTTTTTAGCTGACGCAAGAGCAGGAAATGCAAGAAGGTTTTTTGGAAACTGGAATCAGAAATGTTTGAGGAGTAATTAGTTTGTTTGTTTGAATTAAGCTTGGAATTGAGGAATACATATAGATGAATATCATTGCCATTTATTATGCTTTAAAATCTTGATAGTGGTCCAGAAAAATAACTGGTGGGAATAGGGTAGCTGGTGGAAATTAAGGCTAACATGAGCACATGAAGAATCACATGAATTTGTCTTCAAATCATCAAAATTATGATGAAACATCTGTCATTTCAAAATCATCTTCCCCCCACCTTCAGCCACAAAGTTTTGTAGGACCCTATATGTTTCAACAACCTACACCTCTCAGGTATTTCTTGGAACTCTGGATATTTCTAAGTCACCCCACCAAGATTTACAGTGTTATCTGCTAACCAAGAAACAGGAAGTTGGAACCACACATAGATGCTTGGTATATTAAGTTCTATTGATAGGGTGTGGCACCTTTGTTTGCTGCTAATTCAACAGCATTTACTAAATTTTAGATGGCTCATATTTTTAAACCAAAGAGGAGTTTATATATGCATGGCCATATGATGTTTTGGGCCCCATAAATCAATTTGAGGCTTGAAATCTCAATTAATGAATATGATTCAGGAATGAAAAACCGTGTAGCTCCATTGAAATTTCCAGATAAAGAAATTTGAGTAGAGTTGGCCATAAACTTGGAACAGCCTTGTGCAATATTTAAGTTCGTAAAGAGTTGGGAAATAATAACAATTAAAACTAAACAAGCAATTTCTTGAATGCAATTTATGTTTTCTTTGGCGCTTTCTGATGAAATTAAGAGATAAATTCTTGAAGCCATTCTTGGTTTCTTTGGTTCGCCATACAGATCTTTATCGGCTATCAGTGTCCAAAATCTGTCTTCTGCCATTGACATACTCACTGAATAGGAAAACAGTAAAATCTGGGTTAAGCACACCTACACAAGTTACTTCTTGAATGAAAAACCATTTTAAATTTTTTCTTGGAATTTTCTTTGCTTTCTGATGATCTTCATGAAATAGATTGCAATTCCGAAAATGAAACTAGTGTTTTAGATCTTACATAGTCTACCAACAGAACTAGTGTGAAGAGTACCCATAAATTATGGGAAGTTGTAAAATTTTTAAATATAATAGACATGTATAGGATATCATTTTCGAAGAGGTAAGTAGAGATTTTGAAAATGATGAATAATACATGGTATTTAAATTTGTTCTCAGTTAGTAATTACCTTAAATTTGAAACTCTGTACAAATTATTTCCATTAATTTCGAGATTTTGGGGTGGATATCAATATATTTAGAAGATATTATTGCATACAAGGCAACTTTTCTGTCACGCCCCGAGCCCGAGCCCGAGACTGCGTGACTGTACAAAGGGCCCCTATAGCAACTACTTCATATTGGTCCTCGCTTTACGAAAATGATTAACCCAAGTTGCTGTAGAAGTCCATTGTAGCCCTTTATAAACTTATTTTAAATCTTGATTTTTTTCGATGTGGGACAAGGGTATCACAATCACCCCTCCTTCAAAACGCGACGTCCTCGTCGCGGCCTGACCACTCGATCCACCAGCACCGAGAATCTAGAGGTGGCTCCTACAGGTTCAAGAGGTGGCTCACATGCACGTAGCACTTTGCCCCGCAGGTTCAAGAGGTGGCTCACATGCACGTAGCACTTTGCCCCGCATAGCACTTATTTCTCGGTGTTCCATGCTGGTGACCGGCTCTGATACCATTCTGTCACGCCCCGAGCCCGAGCCCGCAACTGCATGACTGCACAAAGGGCCCCTATAGCAACTACTTCATATTCGTCCTCGCTTTACGAAAATGATTAACCCAAGTTGCTATAGAAGTCCATTGTAGCCCTTTATAAACTCATTTTAAATCTTGATTTTTTTCGATATGGGACAAGGGTATCACATTTTCAACACGGAAGCTAGCAAATTTCAATGCAGCTCAGATACATCACGAACCTGTACGAGAAAGTAGTCTACGTGCAACCATCCAGTCTAGAGCTCAATTTCAAAATTTATATGCTTGGTTGCCAAGATATTCTCGAAATTTACATCTTATTAACTAGGGAAGGAGCATCTCCAATCATGGTAGAATTATCTCAAAAATATGGGAAAGAAAATCAATCGGTTATGGCAGGATTCCCTTCCCCTCTCCTATAAATACACCGTCCAACCCTAGCATTCTTTACACCCAATTTTCGAGACTTTCTTGTTGCATATTTCGAGTTCCAGCAACATTGCTCTCTGGCCAAAACTCTGCTCAAAAATCGTCCCAAAGATAGCCTAGAAATCGATCCGAAGTGCTGCCGATCGAGGAGCAGGAAGCAATCCAATCCAAGGCCGGGGAACTCCACGTTTTATTACTCAAAATAAGTGGGATGTTTTAAATGTTTAAATTTTCGGATGCATGTTTTCGGTTTTCAAAAATTCGGTAAAGCACCGTCATTCTGTCTCTATGTTTTTGTGAAATTTTGGTACGTTTACGTGTTGACACTATGAGGATTCACTGAAAATGGGTGGAAATCCCAACATATGGCCCTTCACGGTGGGATAGAACAGTTTTATGGCATCGTCTCATTAGAGGATTAAAAATTAGGGACTGATACCAGTAAACCATAGAAGGTAGAAAAATCGCAGTGTTGTTATGATATGAGTATGATAATTACGTTATGAAAAGCATTATATGTTTATGTATTATTTTCGAAAATTGTGTAAAAAAATTTATGTTGTGCTCGAACGGCCCCCACTTGCTGAGTATTTTCCCAAAATACTCATCCCCTTTACTCTCTCCTCCCAGATAAATCTGAAGAACGGATTGAGGAAGAGGAGTCAGACCAGTTTTGGGGCTGATGAAATTCGAGACTTCAAGATTTTAGATTAAGTTGATCTTTAATTCAGTTGTTACGTTTCCACATTAAACTCCGTCGTTTTGGATTTTGGTATTGTAAAGACAATTGTTATTTCGTTTAAATTATGATATATATAAACTGGTTTCGGTTTATACTGTGCTATGAGGCTGGTTGTTTTCGATTGTTTAATTTTAAACAACGCCGGTGTCAACCCTGAGTTTCGGGGCGTGACAACTAGCATGGAACAAATTAGAACAAGATAAAAGCTTTTGAATCAAGTATTAGCCCAATGATTTCCATAAGTTTTCTTGCAGCCATAAATGTTCATATTTTCACATTGTAACTTTGTTTTTTGGAGGATACACATTTTTTACTAACACCAGGTACATAGATTGCAATGAGAGAAAAATGAGGAAAAATTCATGAATCCCTCAAACTAGAAAACTAGCTTACAAATTTCTAAACAAACAACATGAAATCTCCTTTCACATCTCTGCGTAATACTTTACAGAGCGCTGCCCAAGAATTTATACTAACTACAAGATAATGCATTTGAATATAACAGTTGGCACATCAATTAACAGAGGTGACATCAACGAACAAATCTTGACTGCAAGGAATGGTGAGGCCACCGATTGGGTGGCAAAATCCATATTCTTCTTTTTCACCTTGGCATAATAAGTCTTGATGGTTCAAATATGATACTGGAACAATGAATATGTTGGCAAAATAATGATGGGGCTGGCAAATTGGAAAAATTAGGCAGACAAGATGTTAGGTATGAAATAATTGGGAGGAAAAGTCATGTCGTATTTTGCATGTTTTCTTGAAATTGTGTATGAAATGAAACTGCCGATACGTGGTTTCACATTGACAGAGAGCACTATTTACACAATAAAATATTATAGTGGAATTCTTTTCATTTTAACCGTGGTTTTTATTCTAATAATTTTTAGAGATTTTTCACGTAAATCAGGGTGTCAAGTTTTTATATTTTATTTTTATCTTTAGTATCTCAAGTTGCCACACGAAAGACCAACAATTGGTATCAGAGTCCTGATTTAAAATTTCTTAAAATTCTAAGTATGTTCTGTGATTGCAGCCTATACTAATCTTCCACATCAAAGGAATTCTTTTCATCTTAATCGTGGTTTTTATTCTAATAATTTTTAGTGATTTTTCACGTAAATCAGGGTGTCAAGTTTTTATATTTTATTTTTATCTTTAGTATCTCAAGTTGCCACACGTAGGACCAACAATTGGTATCAGAGTCCTGATTTAAAATTTCTTAAAATTATAAGTATGATCTGTGATTGCAGCCTATACTAATCTTCCACATCAAAAAAATTTATCAAAATTTTTTTTTATTAAGGCGGAATTATTTTGTCCAGACTAATAAATTGTTGTAGACATAATTGCGGGCAGGTACGAGATAACAAAGTTCAATTGAAGTAATTTTATGTTGTAGAAAATAAAGATACAAGAGTTTTAAGAAAGGAGAATTGCTTGGCGGCTGTTGGAGATAGACGTTGGAAATGACGGAGGATGAAAAGTAGAATGAGATGAATGATAATGTTGTTGTCAGTTTACACTGGGCTATAACAGAGTAGTGTCAAGTATCTCTGAGATAAAAACAGTAAAAGTTATCTAGAATACTCTGACAAAGATGTATGAGTTCAAGTTACTACACAACAATATTTTCTTAAAGAGAAAGCTTTATACTCTTCAGATGGTCGATTCCTCATCGATGACCGACCATATCAACACACTAAATACTCAATGTGTCCAACTCACTTCTATGGGCATAAAATAGACGAAAATAAACGTGTGGAACTTCTACTTCAAACTCTATCAGATTCATATGATCAACTTATCATCAAGATAACCAATAATATTCTTATGAGATTTCTAAAATTTGACGATGTCTTAACTGCGGTTATCGGAGAAGAAAGGCGATGCAAGAATAAGGAAGATATGTTTGTAACATCAAAGTAAGCAAAGGCTTTACCGATGATAAGAGGAATATTTATGGACCGTGACTTCAATAGAAGCCAAAGACGAGGTAGATCAAAGTGAAGAAATAAGAAAAAAAAATATTTACTGATTTAAATGTGAAGGTAAAGGGCACTTCAAGAAAGATTGTACGAGTATCGAGAAGAGTTCTCAAGAAAATGTGGCAAGTACTTCAGGCGATGGTGAAATATTATTCAGTGAAGCAGCAACAGTTACAAAAGGCAGATACAAATTTTATGACAAATCGATTATGGATTCAAGAGCGACGTGGCACATGACGTCTCGGAGAGAATTTGATCATTCTGAACCAGTCTCAGGAGGATCTGTATTCATGAGAAATGATCATGCCTTGGAAATCATTGGGGCCAGTATTAAAAAAATGTTTAATGTCATCATCCGCACCATACAGGAGATACGACATGTGAAAAGACTGACGAAAAATCTTTTGTCATTGGGGCACCTGGATGACATCGGGTGCAAAACCCGTATCGAGAACGGGATCAAGAAAATTATAAAGGGTGCGCTTGTAGTTATGAAGGCGGAAAAGGTTGCTGCAAATCTATATGTACTTTTGGGATAAACACACAAAGAGGTGGAACTATTTGTTGCATCAATTGGTTCAGGAGAAAAATTAACAGTGTTATGGCATAGATAGCTTGGGAATATGTCAGAACGAGGATTGAAAATTCTCTCAGAACGGAAGCTGTTGCTGGGAGTTACAAAACTGTCACTATCATTTTTTTAGCAATGTGTTACCAGTAAACAACACAGATTAAAGTTTGGCACTTCTACTGCCAAAAGCAAAAGCATATTGGAGCTGATTTATTCGGATATTTGGCAAGCACCTCCTGTATTCCTAGGAGGAGCGAGATACTTTGCCTCGTTCATTGATGATTATCCAGGAGATGTTGGGTGTATCAATTAAGAAGAAATCAAATGTTTTCCAGATCTTCAAAGATTCAAAGCGCGGATTGAACTTGCTTCTGAAAATAAAATCAAGTGTTTGAGGACTAACAATGGAGAAGAATATACCAGTGGCAAATTTGATACATATTTTCAACATGAGTGCATCAAAAGACAGTTTACGACGGCTTACACACCTCAACATAATGAAGTGACAGAGCGGATGTGGGACCCGGACGCTAATCATCTTCTTAATCATCGTTGGGATTTAATTATCAATTCTGATAAACAGGGTCTAAATTTTTTTTCTTTTTAAAATATAAATGCGGAAGGTAATGGAATCTAAATAATATACATCTCTGTATAACAACTACAATTCAGTAGAAAAGTACAATACTGTACAACCTAAGTCTAAGGTTTAGTTACTAAGTTCAAGTAATAAAACAAGTCTACAATAAGTCCGGAATCACCACGCTAACTCGTCTTCTCTTATCGTCTTCTTGACCCTGATCCAGCCCCACCTGTTGTCATACACACATACAAAACAAGACAACAGTCGGATAACTCCGGTGAGAATAAATCCCAGTATAAAACATGGTAAGCATGTATATAAACAATCTAAATCATAAAACATGCTATCATGAACATATTCAAAGTAATAGATTTCATAATCTATGAAATCAAATCACAATAAGCATGCAACTCCTTTCAGATAGACATGCAATTTAAATCAAATCATATAAACATGCTATCATACTGAAAGCAATAAACATGGGTTTCATATTCTATGAAACCACATCTCTAAACACATGCAGTTCTAGTCAAATCATGTCTAGACTCGACTCAACTATAACTCTAGGGATCCCGGTGTGAATAAGACGTCAATGGCTGTCACCTACCCTCCCACTCGGGGTGACTGTACGTCTTATTCCTAGACTTCGGTCTGAGCTGTATCAACGACTGCAATATGAGTCAGGGCTGCTCCTAAGCTGAGATACACCGAACATCTAGATATTTGACAATGGCTTTCAACGACTCTCCTATCTCAAATGCAATGTATAACAATATGTAAACAAAGCATGCTCATTTCCAAAAGATTTGAATATAAAGTCTATAAACAAATCATAATCATATCAGAAGACAAACAATAATCAAGTATGTGATTTTATTGGGAAACTCAAATGAGATCTGATTTGAGTTGTATCTTCCCAGATATCACATGAATTATACCTTTGTCGTCCCTATCTGACGAAGACGATGATCTGTATTCAACTCTGTCCATATCAATCTGAAATGACAATATTGAATACGCTGTATCAGTAAATAACTCAATACACAATCTGTTCTGATCAATACTCAAATCATTATACAATCTGATCAATATCTGAACAAGATACAATCTAATTCATGTCATCGACATTACAATACAATCTGAGTAATTACTGAGTCTGATCAATCTCAATCAATACTGAATCTGATCAATATAACTCAACTGATGTTTCGACGGCATAACAATACAATCTGAATAACCCCGTCAACTAAACATCACAAATATAATACTGGAACTCATAATCTGTATCCATACAATTCATAATCTGAATACTAACACAATTCTGATATAGAATCTCAGTCAATATCTTTTACAAATCATAACAATTACGTAACCAGTCTGTTCTTTAATCTGAATTCAATTCTACAATGTCCACGTAGCAGAAACATCATATCTGAATCATATTCAATTCTAAGAATATCATATTTTCAAAACACCTCAAAACGTAACAAAACTTACGTCCTTGTGTAGCTCGTGTCGCGAGGAACTTGGAACTGAAGTCGAATTTGAATTCTGACGGACGGATATTTCACAATCGCAAGTCTAAAAGGCGTAAGGATTTTTCTCTCAAAAACGTCGCCCCTTTTCTGAATATCTGGGGTAAAGACGCGTCATTCGCACATATATATACTGCATGCAATTTCTGAAACGTGGCATCATTTTTCAAGCTACACGCATGACCGCGGGTGCGGTCGTGTCATGCACCGCGGGTGCGCTCATGCTTCGGCTTGCTTATCATTTTCTGAAATTCAAGACCGCGGGTGCGCTCTATTCTGTACCGCGGGTGCGCTCTGGCTAGCACCGCGGGTACGGTGATGCTTCGGAATTTCTTGCCAACTTACTGTCCATGCACCGCGGGTGCGGTGATGTTTAGCACCGCGGGAGCGGTGCTGCATTTTCCAGAATTTCCTATTTTTCCATCCTGGCAACACTTTATAATCTTGTCTTATCATTTCTTATAATTTCTGGGCATTACAGCGGATGAACAGAACCTTGTTGGATAGAACAAGAGCTATGTTGAGGATTGCAGGTCTAGACAAGTCATTTTGGGCGGAAGCAGTCAAAACCGCTTGTTATATTATCAATCATTCTCCTTCAGTGGCGATTGATCTGAAGACTCCAATGGAGATATGGACTGGGAAGTTGAATGATTATTCTCATTTCTATACATTTGGAAGTCTTGTGTACGTTCTGTATAATGAGAAAAAAAGATCGAAGTTGGATTCAAAATACAGAAAATGTATCTTCTTGGGTTATGCTG
The DNA here is from genome assembly GCF_022965805.1 of Primulina eburnea. Taxonomy (NCBI): domain Eukaryota; kingdom Viridiplantae; phylum Streptophyta; class Magnoliopsida; order Lamiales; family Gesneriaceae; genus Primulina; species Primulina eburnea. The sequence goes on from NC_133101.1 coordinate 10,487,944, forward strand.
ATGGAGTAAAGGGGTTTCGCTTGTAGAATCTTATTATCCACAGGCTTCTCATCAGCAGAGATGTTATCTTCGAGGAAGATAAAGTACAAGGAGACAAAGGCACACTAAATTCAGAAACTACTATATTTCAGGTGGAAAATAAATGGACGAACGTCAAATTTCTTGTGAAGTAGTACCAGATCACAAAGAACAAGAACATGTTGAGTCTGGGGTTTCCAATGTGAGGCAATCAACTCGAAATAGAAGACGACCAGGTTGGCTTTCAGATTATGACACTGAAAGCAATATTGCATATTGTCTATTATCAGAGGATAGTGAGTTATCGAGTTTTTATGAGGCTACTCAAAGCTCGAATGTATCCTTGTTGATGATAGCAACGCAAGAAGAGTTGGAGGCATTAGACAAGAATAAAACTTGGAATCTTATTACACTACCACGAGAAGGAAACTTATTGGTAACAGATGGGTCTATAAGATCAAGTGTGATGACAAATTGTTAATATTCAATTATTATTACACCTCAACTTGTTAGAAATAAACTCATCGATGGTATGAGAAATGCATATTCCTAAACCCATAATACCACCTACAATTGTTTTTCAAAATAGGCCTACCGTTGTTCATATTCAATTTTAAAAACAATTTTTCACCATAACCTACAAGTTGAGAAATGCCTATAAATAGCAGTGATTGATGTTCCTAAGTACACAATTCATAAGAACAAAAATATTTGGATTACAAAATCAAACCAGATTCTAGAGCAAGATTTGATAAGTAATAGTCAACAAATTTACACCACCTATAGAGAGTGTTGAAGTTCTTTGAATGCTTCAATCGGAGGAAAACAGAAAACTTATAAATTATCAGATGGCCATAATTAATGATCAATCTGCTTCCTCATGTTGTTTATCATGTTCATAGATTTGTATAAAAATGATTTTGAGAAAAAAAAAATCTAATATTTGGTATCAGAACAGTGATACATTTGCCTTGAATATATTTGTTTTTATTTTTTAGAAAATCTAATATCATGAAATTTTGGAAAAATTCATTTCCGAAAGCATGCGTAAGAATAAGAAGCTTGAAGTCTTGAAAATTAGAGAAGGTTTCTGAAAATTTTTGAATGAATTTCTCTACTGAAAAATGTTGTTTGAAGAAGATGAAGTAATGAATTCTGAATTGATGACTGTAATCATTTAATGAGTTCTTCAGATAACCCATGTGAAGTTGTCAGCCATTTAAGTAATTGGTGAAGTTTTTGGCCATTTGGTCAAATTTTCTAATTATTATTATTATTATTATTATTATTATTATTATTATTATTATTATTATTATTATTATTATTATTATTAAATAAATAATAATTAATGTGTTATTAAGTTATATGTATAATTCGGTGTATATATAGCATTTGGTTAAATAATTTGTACACATTAATTATTATTATTATTGTTTTTAAAAAAAAAATAATAATAAATTTTTAAAATTTGGAAAATTTGACCAAATGGCCAACACCAATTAATTAATTAAATGGCCGACGGCTTCACATGGGTTATCTAAAAAATTCATTAAATGATTCCAGCCAAGGTAACATATATCATTTGATTAAATAATTTGTGCACATTAAAATAGTTCTAAAGTTTATGTATAATTTAATTTGTGCATAAAATTTTTGTTCTATTATATGTATGTATAATTTGTTGTTTATGTATATACATATAATATTGAGTGAAATAATTTTAATGCACTAAAATTAAAATTATAAATATGACTTATGGTTCCTGCGATAGTATGATATTTCAAATCATTATAATTCACAAATTGTTCATATACAATTATTATTATGTTTATATAATTTAATATGAACAAATTAATTAAAAAATGTGAATATAAAGTTATTGAACGAAAAGTTTTGGCTTATAAAGATTCACGTAGATATAGATAATTAAAGTGAATAATAATTATAAGGTGACATGATCTGGGGTGGAGTTCTTCATAGATCGGTTTAAACTGCATTGACTAGCCACTGGTCTCCTTGATGAACGTTGTTATGTTTAGGAGTTAGATAATTAAAGGGCCTTACCTATATTTCCTGGGAGTACCCTTGGTAAGTGTTGATTATGTTTTTAAATATTTATTATATAAATCATTAAGTAAAGCCAAAATTTTGTCCAGTGAACCGTATAACATTAAATAATTGACGAATATCCACAACATCCTTAATTATGGAAAATTATGCACTAAGTGGATTTGGATCACATAATAGACATCAAATGTAATTAATTATATAAACATAATAAATTTTATCTCACATGAATTTTTGTTATATTTATATAACTAATTAGGTTAAAATATAAAATTATATTTTTCTTAATTTACCCACAGGAGTTAAGAGAAAATATTTTGGTAGTTTTATCATAGAGTTACAAAAAAATCTTATTGAATTAAAATTTTAGTTCACAGGCAAATTTTATGTCACTAGATTTTTAAAATATGATTTATATTTGTAAAAGATGATATTGCATCAAAATATTTAAAAATAATAATAAGCATATTATATTTATATGCAGTTATGCAACCTGCGAGTTTTTCTGATATGAAATGTGATATTTCTGAACTGAAGGGTGATAATTATAAAATGTGTAAATAAAGAATTCTTCTTCAATTTGGGTAGATGGATATTGATTATGCTATACGGAAAGACGAACCATTTGTTATTATTGAAAACAACATTTCAGATGATGTTGAACTTTATTAAAAATGAGAGCGATCTAATCGACTCTGCGTAATGTTCATAATATGCGTGGTTCTGTCGATCATCATAATGATGTCAAAAGATTACTGAAGGCTATTGATGAACAGTTTCAGTCTTCAGATAAGGCACTTGACAGTACCCTAATTATGGATTCTCTTCATACCAATGTGAGAGGTGTGCGAGAGCACTTCATGAAAATGCAGGCTCGATTAAGGACACTTGAAGTAGAAATGCCTGAAAATTTTCTTGTGCACTACATTTATGCATTTTTCCACAACAATATTGACCCTTCAAAATTATCTACAATACGCATAAACATAAGTGGTCAAGAAATGAATTAATGATAATGTGTGTTCAAGAGGACAGAAGGTTGTTAATGAAAACGAGTGATAATATTTTTATGACTTTGCAAGGAAAGTATAAGAAGCAATCCAAAGTCAAGGAAAAGGAGAAATGGATAATTTCACCCCAACCTGACATCAAGAAATAATCCAATTGTTTCTTCTGTAAAAAGATGTTACACATGAAGTGGATTATAATAAATTTAAGGATTGGCTTGAAAAAATATGTATTCCTATTTCATTTATCTGTTATGAATCTAATATGTTTGATATGATTTATATCAGATGTTGGATTGATTTTATCTCTACAATCCATGTTATAAATACCTTGCAGGGTATTCAAAGCCTAAGGAAACTTATAGGAAATGAGCAGAACATCTATTCAGGAAACAAGATGTCTTCGCATGTTAAAGCTATTGGGACTTGCTGCCTTATATTGGATAATAATTTTATTTTTAAATTGGAAAAGAAATTTTATGTTCCTAGTTTTTCTAGGAATTTAGTTTCATTTTCAAATTTTATACCCATTGGGTACTCCTTTCATTTTTTAGATAAATCAATAAATTTATTTTATAAATCAAATATTTTTGGAAATTGTACAATGATTGATGGTCTGTTATCTATTTCTTTACAAAATAATAACGCGGCTATGCATGTTTAGAGAAGTATTAAAAGATGTGTTATAAATGAAGACTCTGCTATGTTGTGGCACATGAGATTGGGACACATCTCCATAGAGAGGATTAAAAGACTATTGAATGATGGAGTACTTAGTACCTTATATTTTACTGATTTTGAGATTTGTGTGGACTACATAAAGGGAAAGCAGACCAATAACTCTAAAAATGGTGCCAATAGAGGTACATAAATATTAAGAATCAAAAATTCAGATATTTGTTGTCCAGATATGGACATGGAAAGATTCTGACATTGGATGTAAATTGGTTTTCAAAACAAAGAAAGACTTATTAGGGGACATTGAAAGATATAAAGCAAGACTCTTAGCTAAAGGTGTGATACTCTTGTCCCACATCTTAAAAATAAAATATTTAAAATGAGTTTATAATGACTTACAATGGACTTCTATAGCAAATTGGGTTAATCATTTTCGTAAAGAGAGGACGAATACAAAGTAATTGCTATATGGGCCAATTGTGCAGTCACGCAGCCACAGGCCCGGGCTCGAGACGTGACAGAATGGTATCAGAGCCGGTCACCGGCATGGAACACAGGGAAATAAGTGCTATGTGGGGCAAAGTGCTACGTACATGGGAGCCACCTCTTGAACCTGTGGGGCAAAGTGCTACATGACGGGAGCCACCTCTTGAACCTGTAGGAGCCACCTCTAGATTCTCGGCGCTGGTGGATCGAGGGGACAGGCCGCGACGAGGACGTCACGTTCTGAAGGAGGGGTGATTGTGATACCCTTGTCCCATATCTTAAAAATGAAATATTTAAAATGAGTTTATAATGGCTTACAATGGACTTATATAGCAACTTGGGTTAATCATTTTCGTAAAGTGATGACGAATACGAAGTAGTTGCTATAGGGGCCCATTGTACAGTCACGCAGCCGCAGGCCCGGGCTCGGGGCATGACAAAAGGATTCACTCAGCAGGAAGGAATCAATTTTAACGAGACTTTTTCTCCTGTATCTAAGAAAGATTCTCTCCGTATAATTATAGCATTAGTTGCACATTTTGACTTAGATTTACAACAAATGAATGTGAAAACGTGTTTTCTCAATGGAGAATCAGAGAAAGAGGATTATATGAAATAACTTGAAGGATTCTTCTCTAGTAATGATAAGCACTTGGTATGTAAGCTTAAGAAAGCTATATATGATTGAAACAGGCTTCCCGTCAATGATATTCGAAATTTTATGATGTTATCTCTTCATTCGAATTCGTAGAGAACCCCATGGATTAATGTATATACCAGAAGGTCAGTGAGAGTAAGATTTGTTTCCTTATTCTATGTAACGTACCGTATTTTCATACTTAAAAAAATGCGGAAGAATTAAAAATTTTCTTAAATGTAAACATCCATACAGTCGTCACTCAACATTCATAAAAATAGATCTCAAAATCATCCGTCACCAATAAAATTTTGCTAAAAGAAACTGTCTCAAAATATTTCGCATCCAGATATTTAAAAATCAGAGTATTTTGAAACTTTGCATAAAACGTAAGCATTGCGGTCCTCGGGTCTAGCCTTCCACTCAGTCCAAGCATGCCCCTTGGTCGCCACCTCATGTCTCCTCAACATAGTCACCTGCATCGATCAAGTCTAGTGAGTCTAAAGACTCAACACGTTTAAACTGGGATAACGAGTACTACGTAATAAAATCACATGCAACTTTAAAATAGGACATACATAACTTGAAGCTTGAACTTGCATAATTAACTTGGACATACGTACGTACATAATTAGACGTGCCATCAACATAAACTTTCATAAACATACTGCATACTTGAACATACGTAACTTCATCATTTTCGTAGAGGATGTTTCAAAGCAAGTGACCCATACATAATAAACGCCTGATCAGACAAACCATAGTACTGGGCTGACAGGGACGTATCCACTGCCACATACATGAGATCCCCGTTCATAATTTAACGGGCTGGTTGGTCCCCGTTCATAATTTAACGCTTTCCAACCATGATCTAAACCGTTCATAATTTAACGGGGTGGAGAGGTCATCGGCCACGTTCACCGACTTCCAAACTCATTTATAATTTGGTCACAAGACATTTAGCATACCTCAAAAACTTAGAATATTTTCTTGCACGTCATCATACTTACTTGGCGGTGAGGGATTCGTTGGACTTCGATCGGGGCCGTCGCTGCTGCACGTACTAACTTGAATTTGCATACTTAACTTGCGTAACTTAACGTAGAAATCATACTTACTCTCGAGTTCAATCATTACTTAGGACGCTCTAAAATTTCCCATGACACGACCTTGACAATCCTTCACTAAACCATGACATCAAACCTCAAAGCATGCTAAAATATTTTTCCCAAAATATGCAAGACACGGACCCCGTGCCCAGGTCCAGCCCCGGGTCCGTGTAGGTACGGTAAAATGTGTGTGTAGAAAAGGGAAGACACGGACCCCGTGCTAAGGTCCGTGTAGACTCTGGAAAAAGGCATTCTGGAAGAACAAAGGCACGGACCCCGTGTCGAGGTCCGGGTAAGGGTCTGTGTAGTCTCGGTTTCTTGGCACTAAGGAGGAAACAAGGGCACGACCCCGTGTCAGGGTCCGTGTAGGGATCCGTCTACCTACGGCACGACGAGACCTACGAGAAATTTCTTACACAATGCCTATTCTCCCAATTGACACATGATGGATCAAGATTAAACACTTTGAGACCCTCCTAGGACACCATAGTTATGAGCTAAACTCGCATATACGTCCCAACATGAAGAAGCCCGTCTTATCACCATACAATCTCATAAACAACGAAATTGACAACGAGCGTTTCTTACGACTTCTAACAAATTCAAGTGCCTATCGACACTAACCGGCACCCCAAATACCAACCTAACAACATGCTATACATACCTAGAAGCAGCAACGATCACCCGTCGATTCCCAACGAAGCCTGCAACCATAAAACTTCAAGAACACAATTTTCGTAAAAGTCGCAGTTTGAGCAGTCCCACAAAAATCATCATAACTCACTCAATTTTCGTCCAAAAATCTCGAATTTTATATCAAATCGAAGGTAGCGGAAATTTCTACAATTTTCTAGTTGAATGTTTTCTCAAAATCTCGACCAAAAATTCGCACTTTCAACCAGAACAGTAAAAATGTGATTTTTAGATCTAAAAAGAGCTCCGAAAGCGATTTAAACATGATTGCTCAAACTTCTACACAACATACACATGGTTTTACGCATAAATAACAATGCACGCATAATATGACATGATCGATGCATCAAGAACAGAATATACGTGCCTTTTGATAATAAACGTTACCGAACCGACGATATCGAAGCGGAGATGGAAGCGAGGTTGGCCCGGAACGATCGTGCAACGATTTCTTTGAAGAAACTCAACAAAATACTGCTGGAAATAATCAGAGAAAGGGGCGGCTGCTCTTGGGGAAGGAGAACCCTAGGTTTGTCTTGTAAAAAACTGAAAATAAACTTGTAGGTGTGTGTTGTGTGTTTTAGTGTGTGTAAAAATGTGTAAGTGTGTGTGAGTGTAGAAAACGTGTGTGTGTGTTTTAATTAGGAGAAATTCTAGCTAAATTAAGTATTTAAAATACTAATTAAAGGTTAACACCTAATAATTTACTCAAAACTCTCCAATTAAAATGATTACACACCAATTTTAAAAGTTTAAACTCTTAAATCACTCAATACATAAATAATGTTTTAAAATACTAAAACTCTATAATTTATTTAAAATAAAATACCATATTCTAAATTGCCAAAATCGTCACCGGTCTTTTCCTCGATCCCGCCTCGAATAATCGCCTGAAACATGAAACTCGAAAAACATTTTAACGTGCATCACATAAACATAAATAATTTAAAACAATGCATTCAAATAAATCATGCATGGCTTAAAACTCATTTTAAAATTAATTAAATGATTTACTAGTTAAATAAATGCATGGGTTATACGTGTACTGAATTTGGGCACTACAGTTCCTCCCCCACTTAAAAAAATTTCGTCCTCGAAATTAAATTGATAGGCTAGTAATAGTTAATATTTTATCTTCATATTTCCCGTTATTTTAACCTCCGATATGTTTAATTGACACACTTTTGTGTAATTTTATTGTAGGAGGAACTTTTACGGTCTTGGAGCAAATTTGAGCTAAAAAGGTGATGTTTATCACATTTAAAGTTTCCAAGATAGAGTTGAAAGAGAATGGCCAAACCAGAAGAGGTCCAGGAATAAGGCGTGGCCACGCCTTGTGATGATACTTCAGCTGTCAAAAATTAGAAAGAAGAAAAATCTAGATAAAATATTATCTATTATATTATATTTTAAGAATTAGGTTAATTAAGAGTTAGTGGGCCTTTAGCTTAATTATTTTAGACCCACCAATTTTCCATCTACACGTACAGCACAAGGGAGGCGGCTGATTTTACACAAGGAAGAATTCATTCTCCAATCACAAAAACACAGCCAATCATCAATCTCACGTGAAGGAAGAAAGAAGGCGCAAGACTCCAAATTTTCTTCCAACAAAATCGTTTGCTCCTTTATGCTTTTTTATTTATTTTTCATGAATATTATAGATCAAACTATGTTAGGTTAATTTTCTTAGACTGATTCAAGGGATAATCTATTGTTTAATTTTATCACTGTGAGGTTTTTCGTGCTTTAATTTATTATTCTTGTTTGCTCAAATATTCGTTGATTTATGATTTAATTATATGAATGTTATATATCAATTAATCTGACAATTTAATTTGATGTATGATTTTCTAATGCTAATCATGAATTCAGTGATCCGTAATTGTCATGGACGATTGGTACGTAAGTAGCAGTAGGTTAGATGCGTTGTGCTATCATAACGTGTGTAATCTAAATAATCGGCGGAACTAGATCTTCTAATTGCAGCTATCTCGGTTGTTAGAATTTAGGATTAACTGTTTTCACGAAACTAAAATGCTATCTTTAATTAATATGGAACGCTATCGTGCCCAGTTGATTATTGGTAAGTTTTGACTGGATGCTGGGTTTGGTCAATTAATTTAGGAAAACACAAGAATTTTAGCGGCTATCCCTATTATTCTAAGGTTAATTGTTTGGAATAACATGAATAAATGATTGGTTAACCGATGAACAGTGAGATAATTAAATAGTAGAATCCCCTTGAATCAGTATTTTTCTCGTATTAAATTCTTCAATTTATTCTCGTCGATTAATTTTAAATTCTAGATTCAATATTCTTTCTTGTTGGGTAATTTTAGTTTAGATTATTTTATTTATTAATTATCAAAACAAATCCCCCCTTTATTTATTTTATTATCAAAAGAAATAAATCTACCGTTCCCTGTGGATTCGACCCTACTCACCATTACACTCGTTATTATTTAAAAGAGTAGGAATTAATTTGGTGGTCAACGACAGCACACCAAATTTTGGCGCCGTTGACGGGGAACGGTGCAAGGTTAATTTTTTTGATTATTTGCTATTTTTTATGCCTCGTTCTTCTCGTACAGGTGAACTCGAATACAATCCAGAAATCGAGAAGACAACTAAGAGATTGAGAAAAGAAGCAAGATTAAGGCGTGAAAAGCAACCATCATCATCATCTCCTTATTTGGACGTATCATTGGACTCAGACAATACACAAAAAGAATTTGACATTGATCTTGAGATTGAAAGAAGTGAAAGTGACCGAGAAGAAATGGCAGGACAAGCTCAAAGAACACTCAGGGAGTTAGCTAATCCTAATGTTATTCAACAACCATTATGCATTCAATTCCCTACTACTGATGCTACGTTTGAATTAAAATCTGGCTTGATTCATTTATTGCCTACTTTTCGTGGTCTTGCAGGTGAAGATCCCCATAAACATCTGAAAGAGTTTCATATTGTTTGCACAGCCATGAAGCCGCAAGGGATCACAGAGGAACAAATTTCACTGCGAGCTTTTCCATTCTCTCTAGCCGACAAGGCTAAGGATTGGCTCTACTATTTACCTTCTGGATCCATAACAACTTGGGACAATATGAAACAACAGTTTTTGGAGAAGTTCTTCCCAGCTTCGCGAGCAGCCAACATCAGGAAGGACATTTGTGGGATTAGACAGTTACAAGGAGAGACATTATATGAATATTGGGAGAGATTCAAGCAATTGTGTGCTAGTTGTCCACAACACCAGATTCCAGAACAACTACTGGTTCAATATTTTTATGAGGGACTCTCGCTCTTTGATAGGAACATGATTGATGCTGCAAGTGGAGGTGCATTGGTGAACAAAACGCCTCAAGAGGCACGAGCTCTAATCTCCAACATGGCTGCCAATGCACAACAGTTTGGTACTAGGCAAGACAACCCTCCACGACAAGTCAATGAGGTAAGTGTTACTCCTATCGATCAAAAGTTAGATTCTTTGACATCTCTTTTGGAAAGGTTGGTTGCAGGACAGGTGCAACAGATAAAATCTTGTGGTGTATGTGCTATGGTGGGACATCCTACAGATACGTGTTCGTCACAACAAGAAGAACCCACGCAACAAGCCAATGCGATTGGTGGATTTCCTGGGCAGCCCCAGCATCGATATGACCCATATTCTAATAGCTACAATCCAGGATGGAGGGATCATCCAAATTTCAGCTATAAGAATCAAGGAGGCCAACAGGGATATCCACAGCAGAATTGGAACAAACAACACGCACCAGAACAAGTACCCAACTCAGGTATGTCTCTAGACGAAATTGTAAAGGCCTTAGCTGAAAACACTCAAAAATTTCAACAGGAAACGAGGGCTAGCATTCAGAATTTGAGCACTCAAGTGGGACAGTTGGCGACCTCAATTCACAAGTTGGAAGCAAAAAATTTAGGTAATACACCTTCTCATACTGTGGTGAATCCAAAAGAGAATGTGAGTGCAATTACTTTGAGAAATTGTAAAGAATTAGATGTTCAAGAAATTGGGGTACAAGCATCAATCAAGCAAAAGGAAGAGAATGAGATAAAAGTTGAGGATAAAATAATCAATCAAGATGATGCTCCGAAAGGTACGTTTTCTCCTCTATTTGAGTATAAACCTATTCCCCCATTCCCCCTTGCATTGAACAGGAAATGTGAAAGTATTAAGGAGTTGAATGACACTCTTTGTAGAGGTGAGGTAAATATTCCTTCATTAGATGCTATTAAACCAGTACCTCGTTGTGCTAAAATTTTAAAAGAGTTGTGTACTACAAAAAAGAGACATAAGCTGAAGGGGTGTAAAAGGGAAAAGGTAGGAGAACATGTTTCTGCTGTTATTCAAAAAACTATTCCTATCAAATGCAGTGATCCAGGTATGTTTTCTATCCCTTGTACTATTGGCGATACTAGACTTGAAAAAGCTATGTTGGATTTAGGTGCTTCTATCAATGTCATGCCTGATTCTGTTTATAATTATTTTGAACTTGGACCTCTGACTGAAACTGACATTGTGATCCAGTTGGCTGATAGGTCCACTGTATATCCTAGAGGTGTAATTGTAGATGTTCTTGTGAAAGTTGAAAATTTGGTTTTTCCTGCTGACTTTTATGTGGTTGACATGGAAAATGATGAATTAAACAGTCAAATTTTGCTAGGAAGACCATTTTTGAAAACTTCAAAGTCTGTCATAGATGGTAATAGTGGTACCATTACTATGGAATTTGATGGTGAGATTGCAAAGTTTAATATTTATGATACCATGAAATATCCTCTTAGTGAAAGCACTATTAATACTCTTGATATCGCTAATCACTTGTCACAAGAAAATTCAAAATTTGTGAATAAGAATGATTTAGAGGAGATTATTGAAAGACATGTTGAAAATTCTAATACTAGATTTTCTCTCTCTGATTCGCAGATCTCTAAAATTGAGCGAAGACTCCCTCCAGATCGACCCAAGCATGTACTCATGAAAAAAGGAGGAAATATCCAAGGGAAAGAGATTTCCAAGAAATTCAAAGAAAACATGCACATGCTGAAATTTGCTATGAAAATATTCAAGCGGGATAAAGTGGACAAAGTGACCATCTATGAACCACCATGAGCAACAAGAAAGAATGAATGTCGAGCATAACGACTTAAAAAAATTGCGCTTTTGGGAGGCAACCCAAATTTTAGTTCTTGTATTTTTTTTTTTTTTCCAGAAGAGGTTTTACCATAAGGCATGGCCACGCCTTATTGAAACACCTCTACTGTTAAAAAAATAAAAAATTTACAGGAGAGGTTTTCGCATAAGGCGTGGCCACGCCTTATTGAAACACCTCTTCTGCTAGCAACTTTTTCATCAAAAAATATATATATATATATATATTAACCTATTTCTTTTCTTTCTCTACAGCGCCGTCCAAGCACAACTGTGCATCTCCAAATCTTCCCTCCCATCTAGCGTCTCCCATTGTACAACTTTCAACACCATCACCACATCTTCCGTCTTCTCACAGCGCCGCCGCACACACCGCCGCAGCGCCACCTCCATCTGCGCTCGTCCACCTTCGCACAGCGCACAGGAACCACCTTCGCACAACAACATCGCACCACCACAGCAGTTTCGCACGGCCACGATCTCCTCCGCCTGAAAGTCTCTCGGCCCTGCACACACATCTTCTCCAGCGCACTACCGTTTCCCCCTCCGCAGCAATAGATGATGTTTCTTTACGATGCTCAACATTTTTCAGGGGAGTTCCCTAACTTCATACTATTTTATCGTTTTACTTGAGCATCTATTTTTTGTCATTGAGGACAATGTCAAGTTTAGGTGTGGGAGTTTTGATTTGATTGCGAGAAGTTTGACTTGACTATGGGATTTTTGATTTTTTTTATTTTATTTGATCTTTAGTATTTTGATTCATTTTTTCTGCATTTTGTTAAAATAAAAAAAAAAAAATTGTGACGTTGTTAGTTCCAAGCACCTAGTTCATTTGTTATCTCTTTCTTCTGAATCCTGATTGCTTCCGATGTGAAAAAAAAAAATGATGTTTTCTTTGCGTGCAAATTGTTTTTGCATTCTCATCTTTGCATTATGAATAAGTTGCTCTTGATGATAGTTAGAGAGGACAAGTGTGTGGGATTTAACACAATTCCTATATTTTTTCTTTAGTGAGCTTTGAGCCTATGAGCAATCATGATATCATGCTCCATTTTCTTTGATTGTGTGTCGTCATTGCATTGTTAATTTTTCTAGAACTTGCATTGTTATACATGTCTTTGTCAACACTTTGTGGTGGATTAGGTGCATAGACAAAATGATAAGGGCATTAGGTTTAAACCATTGTCTTTCGCATCATCTGAGCCGTTCTTTGAGCCTACCCTGATTCATAGACCCCTAGTGAACCAAGTTTGAGCCTCAGCCTTTTTCTTTGAATTAAAATAACCACATTACAAGCCGTGATAAATCTTTTTGTTGGTTATCCCCTTTTTGAACCTGAAATTGGAGAATCATATAAGCTTTTCACAAATAGCATCATTCAATCCAAAATAGTGTGAATTGTTGGCATTTATTCAATCTCGAATCCTTATCATCACCGTCTACGAAAAAAAAAACAAAACAAAACAAAAAAAAAAAAAAAAAGAAGAAGAGAAGTAGACGAAAAGTGAGAAAGAAAAAAAAGAGCCGAAAAAAAAAACAAAAAAAAATGCTCTTGATTGTTATAATGAGATATAAGAGTTTTTGGATACATTTTTATTTGTGTGAGAAAAGTTTGTTATGGTTTCTCCAATTTCATAGCTCATTGTTCCCTTTTATCCTATCTTACCCCTAGCCACATTACAACCCATTTATAGCCCTTTTTGTTTGTGTATTTTAATTCATTCATTTAGTGAAAGGATGTGATATATTTGCAAGCCTATGGTAATAAATTTCAATGCATTTGACATGAGAGTTTGTTGATATATATATCCTAGACACTAATGAGCGAAATGAGCGAATCTTGTGAGAAGTTGTTAAATCCCATGCATTTTAATTTCTACACATTCTGATTGCAGTGATTGTTCATGATGTTAATTTGTGGGGTGCTCTGAAATTAAAATGTCTTCTTGCATGAAAAATGTTTTGGATAAGTAGAGGAAACGGAAGGAGGACGAAAATTGAGATAATGAATTGATCTATTTTATGCTTGAGGACAAGCATCGTTTAGGTGTGGGAGATTTTGATAGGCTAGTAATAGTTAATATTTTATCTTCATATTTCCCGTTATTTTAACCTCCGATATGTTTAATTGACACACTTTTGTGTAATTTTATTGTAGGAGGAACTTTTACGGTCTTGGAGCAAATTTGAGCTAAAAAGGTGATGTTTATCACATTTAAAGTTTCCAAGATAGAGTTGAAAGAGAATGGCCAAACCAGAAGAGGTCCAGGAATAAGGCGTGGCCACGCCTTGTGATGATACTTCAGCTGTCAAAAATTAGAAAGAAGAAAAATCTAGATAAAATATTATCTATTATATTATATTTTAAGAATTAGGTTAATTAAGAGTTAGTGGGCCTTTAGCTTAATTATTTTAGACCCACCAATTTTCCATCTACACGTACAGCACAAGGGAGGCGGCTGATTTTACACAAGGAAGAATTCATTCTCCAATCACAAAAACACAGCCAATCATCAATCTCACGTGAAGGAAGAAAGAAGGCGCAAGACTCCAAATTTTCTTCCAACAAAATCGTTTGCTCCTTTATGCTTTTTTATTTATTTTTCATGAATATTATAGATCAAACTATGTTAGGTCAATTTTCTTAGACTGATTCAAGGGATAATCTACTGTTTAATTTTATCACTGTGAGGTTTTTCGCGCTTTAATTTATTATTCTTGTTTGCCCAAATATTCGTTGATTTATGATTTAATTATATGAATGTTATATATCAATTAATCTGACAATTTAATTTGATGTATGATTTTCTAATGCTAATCATGAATTCAGTGAATCGTAATTGTCATGGACGATTGGTACGTAAGTAGCAGTAGGTTAGATGCGTTGTGCTATCATAACGTGTGTAATCTAAATAATCGACGGAACTAGATCTTCCAATTGCAGCTATCTCGGTTGTTAGAATTTAGGATTAACTGTTTTCACGAAACTAAAATGCTATCTTTAATTAATATGGAACGCTATCGTGCCCAGTTGATTATTGGTAAGTTTTGACTGGATGCTGGGTTTGGTCAATTAATTTAGGAAAACACAAGAATTTTAGCGGCTATCCCTATTATTCTAAGGTTAATTGTTTGGAATAACATGAATAAATGATTGGTTAACCGATGAACAGTGAGATAATTAAATAGTAGAATCCCCTTGAATCAGTATTTTTCTCGTATTAAATTCTTCAATTTATTCTCGTCGATTAATTTTAAATTCTAGATTCAATATTCTTTCTTGTTGGGTAATTTTAGTTTAGATTATTTTATTTATTAATTATCAAAACAAATCCCCCCTTTATTTATTTTTAGTATCAAAAGAAATAAATCTACCGTTCCCTGTGGATTCGACCCTACTCACCATTACACTCGTTATTATTTAAAAGAGTAGGAATTAATTTGGTGGTCAACGACAGCACACCATAAATCTTACCGAACAACTCCGGGTAGCGAAGTCTCATATCTGCTTCGGACTCCCATGTGGCCTCTTCTACTGATTGGTTTAGCCACCGGACTTTGACTAGCTTAGTCACTTTATTCCGAAGCCTACGCTCTTGCCTGTCTAGGATTTGGACTGGTTTCTCCTCATAAGACAGGTCTACAGCCAGCTACAACGGCTCATAACTCAGAATGTGCGAAGGGTTAGCCAAATATTTCCTCAGCATCGAGACATGGAACACATTGTGTACCCCGGCCAGATTTGGCGGAAGGGCAACACGATAAGCTAATGTTCCAACTCTTTCCAAAATCTCGAAAGGTCCAATAAACTTCGAACTCAGCTTGCCCCTCTTCCCAAATCTCATAACACCCTTCATAGGTGCTATCATGACGAATACGTGATCACCAACGGCAAACTCGAGATCTCTCCTTCTCCTATCAGCATAGCTCTTCTGACGGCTTTGGGCGGTCTTCATTCTGTCTTTGATCTTGACCACCACATCTGCAGTCTGCTGAACTATCTCTGGACCAAGTTCTGCTCTCTCACCGACTTCATCCCAATGAACTGGTGATCTGCACTTCCTCCCGTACAACGCCTCATAGGGAGCCATACCAATAGATGCTTGGAAGCTGTTGTTGTATGTGAACTCCACTAGAGGTAGTCTTGACTCCCAAGTTCCTTGAAAATCAATCATGTAGGCTCTCAGCAAATCCTATAAAATCTGAATCACTCGCTCAGATTGACCATCTGTCTGCCGGTGAAAAGCTGTACTGAAAAACAACTTTGTCCCCATGGGGGCATGTAAGCTCTTCCAGAAGGACAATGTGAATCTCGAGTCTCTGTCGGACACGACTGAAACTGGGAATCCATGCAGACGGACTATCTCCTTGATATAAAGCTCTGCATACTGCGTCATGGAGAAACTAGTCTTCACTGGCAAGAAATGCGCTGATTTGGTGAGTCGGTCCACTATAACCCAAATAGCATTAAAACCTCTGACTGATCTAGGCAACCCAACCACGAAATCCATAGTAATGTTCTCCCACTTCCACTCGGGGATGGGGAGTGGCTTAACCAATCCTGCTGGCCTCTGATGTTCAGCTTTTACTTGCTGGCAAGTGAGACATTCTGATACGAATCTACGTATGTCTCGCTTCATTCCTGGCCACCAATACAAAATCTGGAGGTCCTTATGCATCTTGGTACCTCCCGGATGGATGGAATACGGAGATGTGTGTACCTCTGTCAAAATATCCTGTCCGATCGATTCACCACTAGGCACCCACATTCTACCTCTGTATCTCACAATCCCATCTGACACTATATAAATAACACTGCCCTTGGCCTCATCTTTCAGCCACTATTTCTGTAACTGCTCATCTAAAGACTGTCCTGCCCGGATACGATCTAGCAAATCAGATTTGACTGTCAGATTAGACAGCCTAGGAGCTCTGCCCTTACGATAAATCTCTAGACCAAACTTCTGAATCTCAGATTGAATAGGTCTCTGCGCTGACAACTGAGCTACAACTGCCATTTTCCTGCTCAATGCGTCTGCGACAACATTAGCCTTTCCCGGATGGTAGCTAATTTTGCAGTCGTAATCTTTCACAAGTTCTAACAACCGTCTCTATCTCATATTCAGCTCTTTCTGCGTGAAGAAATATTTGAGACTCTTGTGGTCGGTGAAAATCTGACATTTCTCGCCGTAGAGATAGTGTCTCCAAATTTTCAGTGCGAAGACAACGGCGGCTAACTCAAGATCGTGAGTCGGATAGTTCTTCTCGTGCACTTTCAATTGCCTGGAAGCATATGCTATGACTCGACCCTTCTGCATCAATATTGCGCCTAACCCGAGCTTAGATGCATCGGTGTATAGCACGAAATCACCTTGTCTCGTCGGCATGGCTAGCACGGGCGCCGATATGAGGGCTTGCTTCAACGTATCGAAGCTCTTCTGACATTCAGCACTCCACACAAATTTGGCATTTTTCTTTGTCAGGGAAGTGAGTGGCACTGCTATGGATGAAAATCCCTTAATAAACTTACGGTAGTAACCAGCTAAACCCAAAAAACTGCGGATTTCTGATGCATTCTTTGGCTCAACCCAATCCTTAACTGCCGCTACCTTGGCTGGATCCACCTCAATGCCGCTACTAGAAATTATATGACCCAAAAATGCTACCTTCTCCAACCAAAATTCACACTTACTAAACTTCGCGAACAACTTGCGGCTCTGCAAGGTCTGTAAAACTGTCCTCAAGTGCTGGATGTGCTCCTCATGGCTCTTCGAGTATATAAGAATATCGTCAATGAATACTATGACGAACTGGTCGAGAAACGGCTGAAATACTCGGTTCATGAGGTCCATGAAAATTGTGGAGCATTAGTCAACCCAAATGGCATCACCAAGAACTCGTAATGCCCTTACCGGGTCCTGAAAGCTGTTTTGTGGACATCTGCATCCTTCACTTTTTGCTGATGGTACCCTGATCGAAGATCTATCTTAGAGAACACTGTAGCCCCCTGCAATTGATCAAACAAGTCTTCGATGCTAGGCAACGGGTACTTATTCTTGATCGTTACCTTGTTCAGCTCACGGTAATCGATGCACAGTCTCATGCTTCCGTCTTTCTTTTTCACAAAGAGCACTGGTGCGCCCCACGGTGAGCAACTCGGGCGGATAAACTCCTTGTCTAAGAGCTCCTGAATCTGCTGCTTAAGTTCTAACATCTCTGCTGGAGCTAATCTGTACGGTGCCTTAGAGATTGGCATTGTACCTGGCATGGGATCGATTGTAAACTCCACCTCGCTATCTGGTGGAAGGCCTGCGACGTCGTCTGGAAAGACGTCTGGGAAATCTCTGACTATCGGCACCCCTGATATAGAAGGAGTGGGCATGTCTGGTGCCGAGATGATACTAGCCAAGAAAGCCTGACACCCCTTAGAAATTAGTCTCCTCGCTTGCATGCAAGAGATCATGCGCGGGAAACTCCTCCATCTGGCTGGCTCAAAAAGAAACTGCTCCATACCCAATGGTTTGACTAACACCGATCTCTTCTGAAAGTCGATAAGAACTCTGTTCTTAGTCAGCCAGTCCATTCCCAATATCATATCGAACTCTGGAATCGGCAAGACGATCAAGTCGGCATATACGATGTGGCTGTGCAATTCTAGATCGATATCTCAGACCACGCTGGTAGCTAACAGCTCTTCCCCTGATGGGACTGTCGCTGAAAAGTTCACGTCTAGGCCAATGGACTTGAGGTCCAAATGATTAGCAAACGTTTCCGATATGAAGGAGTGAGTGGCTCCTGAGTCGATCAGTGCAGTTGTGGATAATCTCTTAATAAAGATGTTTCCTGAGATGCGTTAGCGCAACACAAAACTTATATCCTCGAAATTACTAACATACCCCAAGCGTAATAGAACTCAATATCCCTAGGCACACAAAACATTACTAGCACCCTATTAATCCCAAGTAAAAATTCCACATGCAAGGCAAAATAATACTGAGCTTAGGTAGAAAAGTATACCGGTCAGCAACGTCGTGTCTGGATTCGCCTCATGTGCATGCATGGCGAATACTCTCCCTTGGGTGGGCTGCTTCCAGTGTGGGCACTCTTTCAACATGTGGTCCGTAGCTCCACATTTAAAACATTTCCCGGATCCCCATAGGCACTGTCCGAGGTGCTGGCGATTGCACTTCTGGCGCATTGGGAAGTTACCGGGCTTTTGAGGCGCCCCTTGCTGCTAGATTGGATCCTTGCCCTTTGGTGGTCCATGATACGGCTTCTTCCCTGGCGGCCCCGGGAACGGCTTCTTAAACCGGGGCCTCTGATGTAGCTGCTGGTGTTGCTGCTGCGGTGGAGCCTGATAGGGCCTCTTGCCCTGCCTGTCAGCCTCTATATCCCTCAGATCCTGTTCTGCCGCCAATGCTCTAGATAAGGCGACCGCATAGCTAGTAGGGCCAGCTACTCTCACATCGCGGCGCAGGATCGGCCGCAGACCATTCAGAAAATGCCTCAACTTTGCCTGCGTATCATTCGCAATGAGGGGCACGAAGTGACACCCTCTCTCAAACTTCCTCACGAATTCTGCCATGCTACTGTCTCACTGCCGCAGCGTCATAAACTCGTTGGTGAGTCTGGATCGTACCTACTCAGTGAAGTACTTGGAGTAAAAGACCTCCTTGAAACCATTCCAAGGCAGCACCTGCAAGTTGACTGCCACTGATGCGCTCTCCCACCACAGTCTAGCGTCTCCAGTCAATAAGAAAGTGGCACAACGGACTCTGTCAGCATCTGTCAGCTCCATAAAGTCAAATATAACCTCAATGGACTTGATCCATCCCTCAGCTACCATCGGGTCAGTGGTACCCGCAAACTCCTTTGGGCTCATCCTCCTAAACTGTTCATACACTGCCTCTGGTTGGGGCCTCGCCCCTGCACCTATTGCTGCTGTCTGGTTCCCCGCAAACTGTACGAAGAACTGCGTCATACCAGCAAGCATCTGAGCCTGCATATCTGGAGGTGGTGGTGGTGGAGGATTGGCCCTCTCCTCAACTCGAGGCTCTCTGTCCTCCTCCCTTGCTTCACGGTCGATCATACGTCTAGGAGGCATACTGTTCCAATGAATTATCCAACACGTAAACCCAACATGCATGTACATATCTCAATACTTTATGATGCACGTAGATCAAACTTAAAACATGCACATACTGAAATCATAACTTGATGCTTACTACATAACATAATGCAAAACTTTAACTTACAAACTTGATGTGTGACTTCGTGAGCTTCTTGCGACTGGCAGTAGGCGTAACCCTTTACAAGAACACCGCTCTGATACCAACTGTAACGTACCGTATTTTCATACTTAAAAAAATGCGGAAGAATTAAAAATTTTCTTAAATGTAAACATACATACGGTCGTCACTCAACATTCATAAAAATAGATCTCAAAATCATCCGTCACCAATAAAATTTTGCTAAAAGAAATTGTCTCAAAATATTTCGCATCCAGATTTTTAAAAATCAGAGTATTTTGAAACTTTGCATAAAACGTAAGCATTGCGGTCCTCGGGTCTAGCCTTCCACTCAGTGCAAGCCTGTCCCTTGGTCGCCACCTCCTGTCTCCTCAACATAGTCACCTGCATCGATCAAGTCTAGTGAGTCTAAAGACTCAACACGTTTAAACTGGGATAACGAGTACTACGTAATAAAATCGCATGCAACTTTAAAATAGGACATACATAACTTGAAGCTTGAATTTTCATAATAAACTTGGACATACCGTACGTCCATAATTAGACGTGCCATCAACATAAACTTTCATAAACATACTGCATACTTGAACATACGTAACTTCATCATTTTCGTAGAGGATGTTTCAAAGCAAGTGACCCATACATAATAAACGCCTGATCAGACAAACCACAATACTGGGCTGACAGGGACGTATCCACTGCCACATACATGAGATCCCCGTTCATATTTTAATGCTTTCCAACCATGATCTAACTCGTTCATAATTTAACGGGGTGGAGAGGTCCTCGGCCACGTTCACCGACTTCCAAACCCATTGGTCACAAGACATTTAGCATACCTCAAAAACTTAGAATATTTTCTTGCACGTCATCATACTTACTTGGCGTTGAGGGATTCGTTGAATTTCGATCGGGGCCGTCGCTTCTGCACGTACTAACTTGAATTTGCATACTTAACTTGCGTAATTTAACGTAGAAATCATAATTACTCTCGATTTCAATCATTACTTAGGACGCTCTAAAATTTCCCGTGACACGACCTTGACAATCATTGCACTAAACCATGACATCAAACCTCAAAGCATGCTAAAATATTTTTCTCAAAATATGCAAGACACGGACCCCGTGCCCAGGTCCAGCCCCGGGTCCGTGTAGGTACGGTAAAATGTGTGTGTAGAAAAGGTAAGACACGGACCCCGTGCTAAGGTCCGTGTAGGGGTCCGTGTAGACTCTGGAAAAAGGCACTCCGGAAGAACAAAGGCACGGACCCCGTGTCGAGGTCCGGTTAAGGGTCCGTGTAGTCTCGGTTTCTTGGCACTAAGGAGGAAACAAAGGCACCCCGTGTCAGGGTCCGTGTAGGGATCCGTCTACCTACGGCACGACGAGACCTACGAGAAATTTCTTACACAATGCCTATTCTCCCAATTGACACATTATGGATAAGGATTCAACACTTTGAGACCCTCCTAGGACACCATAGTTATGAGCTAAACTCGCATATACGTCCCAACATGACGAAGCCCGTCTTATCACCATACAATCTCATAAACAACGAAATTGACAACGAGCGTTTCTTACGACTTCTAACAAATTCAAGTGCCTATCGACACTAACCGGCACCCAAATACCAACCTAACAACATGATATACATACCTAGAAGCAGCAATGATCACCTGTCGATTCCCAACGAAGCCTGCAACCATAAAACTTCAAGAACACAATTTTCGTAAAAGTCGCAGTTTGAGCAGTCCCACGAAAATCATCATAACTCACTCAATTTTCGTCCAAAAATCTCGATTTTATATCAAATCGAAGGCATCGAAAAGTTCTACAATTTTCTAGTTGAAAGTTTTCTCAAAATCTCGACCGAAAATTCGCAGTTTCAACCAGAACAGTAAAAACGTGATTTTTAGATCTAAAAAGGGCTCCAAAAGCGATTTAAACATGATTGCTCAAATTTCTACACAACATACACATGGTTTTACGCATAAATAACAACGCACGCATAATATGACATGATCGATGCATCAAGAACAGAATATACGTGCCTTTTGATAATAAACGTTACCGAATCGGCGATATCGAAGCGGAGATGGAAGCGAGGTTGGCCCGGAACGATCGTGCAACGATTTCTTTGAAGAAACTCAACAAAATACTGCTGGAAATAATCAGAGAAAGGGGCGGCTGCTCTTGGGGAAGGAGAACCCTAGGTTTGTCTTGTAAAAATCTGAAAATAAACTTGTAGGTGTGTGTTGTGTGTTTTAGTGTGTGTAAAAACATGTAATTGTGTGTGAGTGTAGAAAACGTGTGTGTGTGTGTTTTAATTAGGAGAAATTCTAGCTAAATTAACTATTTAAAATACTAATTAAAAGTTAACACCTAATAATTTACTCAAAACTCTCCAATTAAAATGATTACACACCAATTTTAAAAGTTTAAACTCTTAAATTACTCAATACATAAATAATGTTTTAAAATACTAAAACTCTATAATTTATTTAAAATGCCCCATCCTAAATCTTAAAATAAAATACCACATTCTAAATTGCCAAAATCGTCACCGGTCTTTTCCTCGATCCCGCCTCGAATAATCGCCTGAAACATGAAACTCGAAAAACATTTTAATGTGCATTACATAAACATAAATAATTTAAAACAATGCATTCAAATAAATCATGCATGGCTTAAAACTCATTTTAAAATTAATTAAATGATTTACTAGTTAAATAAATGCATGGGTTATACGTGTACTGAATTTGGGCACTACATTCTATATGTGGATGATATATTACTTGCAACCAATGACAAGGGTTTGTTATGTGAGATGAAACAATTTCTCGCTAAAAACTTTGATATGAAGGATATGGACGATGCATCTTATGTCACTGGCATTAAGATACATAGAGACTGAATTAAAGATACTATAGGTCTGTCTCAAGAAACCTATATCCACAAAGTTTTAGAGAAATATCGGATGAAAAATTGTTCACTAAGTATAGCTCTCATTGTGAAAGAAAATAAGTTCAATTTAAGCCAATGCCTAAAGAATGATCTAGAGCTGGAACAAATGAAAAACATTCCTTATGCTTCTGCTGTTGGAAGCTTGATGTATGATTAGGTTTGCACTAGACATGAGATTGCATTTATTGTTGGGATGTGGGAAGACATCTTAGTAATACATGTTTAGACCATTGGAAAGCGGCAAAGAAAGTGATGAAATACCTTCAAGGGACCAAAGATTATATGCTTATGTTCAGACAAACTGAGAATTTGGAAATAATTGGCTTCTTTGATTCAGACTACGGCGGCTGCATTGATTCACGAAAATTCACTTCAGGAAATATTTTCATGCCAGCTGGTGGAGTTGTATCTTGGAGAAGTGCAAAGCAGACATTGACTGCTACTTCCACTATGGAAGCTAAGTTCGTATATTGTTTGTCATGTTCATAGGTTTGTATAAACATGATTTTGAGAAAAAATCTAACATTTGAAACTTGGGAGTGAGGAATATTTATAGATGTATGTAAGTTCTACTCATCCTTCAAAATCTTGATAGGTCAAGAAAACAATGCATGGTAGCTGGCGAAAATTAATGTCAAGGAGCACATGAAGAATCACATGAATCTATCGTTTCAGAACCATATTTCCACACCACCATCAGACCCTACTCAAGTAATTCATTTTATTATCTGCTAATCAAGACAATAAAACAATAAGTAGGTCCAAATTTATGTGAACCACAAATCTGTTTCGTCTAAGTTCTATAATTTGAGAGGGGGGGGGGGGAGGTCACCTTTGTTTGCTGTTAATTAAACATCATTTACTAACGTTAAATGGCTCCAATTTTAAGAACAAAGATGATTTTATATGATGGCGTCTTGGGCCCGATTTATCCATTTGTTTGCTCTTCCATGGATATTGAGAGGTCTGGTTAAATTATGAATGTGATTTGGGAGAGAAAAGTCATGCGATGTGCCGTGTGCCTTAATTCAGATCTTCCACGCAAAGTGGGACATAAACTTGGAGCAGCCTTCTGCAATATTTTATTTTGTAGAAATTAGGGAGATGACAACTACAACTATAGAAGCTATTTCTTGAACTAAAAAGTATTTTTTTGTTTTTGATGTCTTCTTTGCTTTCTGATGAACTTAGAGTGATCATTACCAATTCTCTTGAAGTCATCCTTGGTTTTATTTGGTTCACCTTATGCTTCTTGGTTTAAATATCGATTCTCACATATATTTTCGTTCCAAATCTGCGTTAGAACAATGAGACAGACAAGGAAATGAATTCAAACAATATACATGTTTTGAATTAAAAAATCGGCTCAGTAAATTCCCAAAATTTTCTTTCGTTCACGATGTTAGCCTTGTAGGAATTTAAGTTTATATTGAGTGGAGAGATTTTAAATATACAAGCTACTTCTTGGATGACATTCCATTTTAAATTTGTTTTATTTTTTATTTTCTTTCCGATTATCTTCATTGCTGAATTGTTGAAGCAATTCATGGTTTTCTTGCAATATCTTCCGACATAATATGTGATAAATTAGAACAAGCTAAAAGCTTTTGAATCAAGTATTGGCTCGCTAATTTCCAAAATATTCTTGGTATACATATCATTTCTCAAATCATGTACACCAATCGTGATGAGAAAAAGAACGAAATACTTGAATAATCCCTCAAACTACCTAACTAGCATATGACATTCCACTTCTCTAAATTTCGGTATATTATACATCTATATTGATCTTCTCAAGCGAGAGGCGACGTCAACAAATAAATCTTCGCTGCAAGGAATGGTGAGGCCACCCATTGAATGGTGAAATCCGTATTCTTCTTCAGCTTGGCACAACAAATCCTGAAACGAATGGTGGTTCAAGTGTGATATGGGAATTACAAATCGTTGCTTATGTTCACTCTCTCCTACATAAACAACACAATGTCCTTTAGGAACATCAGCTGATCCTGTTGAATTTGATCTTTTCTCACTCGATAAAGATCGTTTAAGCATTTGTCGAATGGTCATTTCTTGTATTAAACAATTTAGAGCAGTAAATACAAGAAGAATCTCAAAGTTTTTTGGAAAATGGAATCAGAAGTGATTGAGGAGTACTTAGTAGTTGGTTTGAAGGTTGGAAGTGATGAATATATATAGATCGATATCCTTGCCATTTAGTATCCTTTAAAATCTTGACAGTGGTTTAGAAAAACAGGCAGGTGGAAAGCACGGTAGCTGGCGAAAATTAAAGCTAACAAGAGCAAATGAAGAATCACATGAATTTGTCTTCCAATCATCATAATTATTATGAAGCATCTGTCATTTCAAAATCATCTTTGTCGGTAGAATAATTGCACACAGCATTTAATACAAGTTGGCCGGTGCACACATTCAACGAACGAGGAAACTTGCGAGAATTTCAGAAGGAATTGCGTGATCAAATTGTTCAACAATTTCTTGTTCACATAGCCATGTTCACACATAGCCATGCACCTATAAATAGGTGATCATTTTGCAATTCATAAGCATCCCATTCTCAAGCAATATCTTGAGTTTTCTCTCTTTTCTCCTATTAGTTCTATAATATTTGTGAGGTGTTTTGTTCTCCTGTATTAAGAGAGTGTGTTCTCTTTGGAAACACAGTGAGTGAGTTGTACACCAGTAAAATATTATAGTGGAATTCTTTTCATCTTGCCCGTGATTTTTACCCTAATAATTTTTAGGGGTTTTCCACGTAAATCTCGGTGTCCAGTTTATTCTTTATTTTCGGGTTTTATTATCTCAAATTCCGCACGTGGGACCAACAAGTGGTATCAGAGCCTTGGTTTAAAATTTTCTTAAAATTCTGAGTATGCTCTGTGGTTGCAGCCTAGACTGATCTTCCACATCAGAAAAGATTTTTTTGAGATTTTTTATTTAAGGCGGGATTATTTTGTCCAGTCTATAAAATTGTTGTAGACATAATGGTGGGAAGGTACGAGATAGCAAAGTTCAATGGAAACAATTTCATGCTGTGGAAAATAAAGATACAAACAGTTTTAAGAAAGGAGAATTGCTTGGCGGCTATTGGAGATAGACCGGTGGAGATTGCGGATGATGGAAAGTGGAATGAGATGAATGATAATGTTGTTGCCAATTTACACTTGGCTATAGCAGACGAAGTTTTGTCAAGTATCTCTGAGATAAAAACAGCCAAAGTTATCAGGGATACTCTGACAAAGATGAATGAGGTCAAGTCGCTACACAACATGATTTTCCTAAAGAGAAGACTTTATACTCTTCGGATGGCGGAATCCTCATCGATGACCGACCATATCAACACACTAAATACTCTATTTGCCCAACTCACTTCCACGGGGCATAAAATAGGGGAAAATGAACGTGCGGAGCTTCTACTTCAAAGTCTACCAGATTCATATGATCAACTTATCATCAACATTACCAACAATATTCTGATGGGCTTTCTAAGATTCGACGATGTCTTAACTGCGGTTCTCAGAGAAGAAAGCCGGCGCAAGAATAAGGAAGATAGGTTGGTAACCTCGAAGCAGGCAGAGGCTTTGCCGATGATAAGAGGAAGATTTATGGACCGTGACTCCAGTGGGAGCCAAAGGCGAGGTAGATCAAAGTCGAGAAGTAAGAAGAAAAATATTTACTGCTTTATATGTGGCGGTAAAGGGCACTTCAAGAAAGAATGTACGAGTATCGATAAAAGCTCTCAAGGAAATGTGGCCAGTACTTCAGGCAGTGGTGAAATATTATTCAGCGAAGCGGCAACAGTTGCAGAAGGCAGACACAAATTTTGTGACACATGGATAATGGATTCAGGAGCGACGTGGCATATGACGTCTAGGAGAGAATGGTTTGATCATTATGAACCAATCTCAGGAGGATCTGTATTCATGGGAAATGATCATGCATTGGAAATCGCTGGGGTCGGTACCATCAAAATTAAAATGTTTGATGGCACAATTCGCACCATACAGGAGGTACGACATGTTAAGGGACTGACGAAGAATCTTTTGTCCTTGGGGCAATTGGATGACATCGGGTGCAAAACTCGGATCGAGAACGGGATCATGAAAATTGTGAAGGGAGCACTTGTGGTTATGAAGGCAGAAAAGGTTGCTGCAAATCTGTATGTACTTTTGGGAGAAACACACAAAGAGGCAGAACTAGCTGTTGCATCAATTGGTTCAGGAGAAGAATTAACAGTGTTATGGCATAGAAAGCTCGGGCATATGTCAGAGCGAGGGTTGAAAATTCTTTCAGAACGGAAGCTGCTGCCGGGACTTACAAAAGTGTCACTACCCTTTTGTGAGCATTGTGTTACCAGTAAACAACACAGATTAAAGTTTGGCACTTCTACTGCCAAGAGCAAAAGCATATTGGAGCTGATTCATTCGGATGTTTGGAAAGCACCGGTTGTATTCCTAGGAGGAGCGAGATACTTTGTCTCGTTCATTGATGATTTCTCTAGGAGATGTTGGGTGTATCCAATCAAGAAGAAATCAGATGTTTTCCAGGTCTTCAAAGATTTCAAAGCGCGGGTTGAACTTGATTCAGAAAAGAAAATCAAGTGTCTGAGGACTGACAATGGAGGAGAATATACCAGTGACGAGTTTGATGCATATTGTCAACATGAGGGCATCAGGTGACAGTTCACGACGGCTTATACACCTCAACAGAATGGAGTGGCGGAGCGGATGAACAGGACCTTGTTGGACAGAACAAGAGCTATGTTGCGGACTGCAGGTCTAGAAAAGTCATTTTGGGCAGAAGCAGTCAAAACCGCTTGTTATATTATCAATCGTTCTCCTTCAGTGGCGATTGATCTGAAGACTCCGATGGAGATGTGGACCGGGAAGCCGACAGATTATTCTCATTTGCATACATTTGGAAGTCCGGTGTATGTTCTGTACAATGAGCAAGAAAGATCGAAGTTGGATTCGAAATCCAGAAAATGTATCTTCTTGGGTTATGCTGATGGAGTAAAGTGGTTTCGCTTGTGGGATCCTACTGTTCACAAGCTTGTCATCAGCAGGGATGTTATCTTCGAGGAAGATAAAGTAAAGGGAGACAAAGGCACACAGAATTCAGAAACTACTACATTTCAGGTGGAGAATAAGACAGACGAAGGTCAAGTTTCTTGTGAAGCAGTACCAGAGCACGAAGAACAAGAACATGTTGAGTCTGATGTTTCCAATGTGAGGCAGTCAACTCGAGACAGAAGATCACCAGGTTGACTTTCAGATTATGTCACTGAAAGCAACATTGCATATTGTCTATTATCAGAGGATGGTGAGCCATCGAGTTTCCACGAGGCTACTCAAAGCTCGGATGTATCCTTGTGGATGATAGCAATGCAAAAAAATTTGGAGGCATTAGACAGGAATAAAACTTGGGATCTTGTTACACTACCACAAGGGAGAAAAGCCATTGGAAACAGATGGGTTTATAAGATCAAGCGTGATGGCAATAACCAAGTGGAGCGGTATCGTGCTAGATTGGTGGTAAAAGGGTATGCTCAGAAAGAAGGCATTGACTTCAATGAGATATTTTCTCCTGTGGTTCGGCTTACAACAGTCAGAGTAGTGTTGGCATTGTGTGCGGTGTTTGACCTACATCTAGACCAGCTAGATGTGAAAACGGCGTTTCTTCATGGAGATCTTGAAGAAGAAATCTATATGCTCCAGCCAGAAGGTTTTGGGGAAAAAGGCAAAGAGAACTTGGTTTGCAGGTTGAAGAAATCTCTGTACGGTCTCAAACAGGCGCCGAGGTGTTGGTACAAGAGATTTGATTCCTATATCATGAGCCTTGAATACAACAGACTGAGTGCAGACCCTTGTACGTATTTCAAAAAGTCTGGTGAAGATTATATCATTTTGCTGTTGTATGTGGACGACATGTTGGTAGCAGGCCCCAACAAAGATCAAGTCCAAGGATTGAAGGCACAGTTGGCTAGGGAATTTGATATGAAGGACTTGGGACCAGCAAACAAGATTCTAGGGATACAAGTTCACCGAGATAGAAGTAACAGAAAGATTTGGCTTTCACAGAGAAATTATTTGAAGAAAATCTTGCAACGCTTCAACATGCAAGATAGTAAGCCAATTTCGACCCCTCTTCCTGTTAACTTCAAGTTATCCTCCGAGATGTGTCCTAGCAATGAAGCAGAGAGGATGGAGATGTCTCGAGTACCATATGCATCAGCAGTGGGAAGTTTGATGTTCGCCATGATATGTACAAGACCGGACATTGCTCAAGGAGTGGGAGCAGTTAGTCGGTATATGGCGAATCCTGGAAGAGAGCATTGGAGCACTGTTAAGAGGATCCTTAGATACATTAAGGGTACCTCGAATGCTGCATTATGTTATGGAGGATCGGATTTTACACTCAGGGGCTATGTCGATTCAGATTATGCAGGTGATCCTGATAAGAGGAAATCTACTACTGGCTATGTGTTTACGCTTGCAGGAGGAGCAGTAAGCTGGGTTTCAAAACTGCAGACAGTTGTGGCGTTATCTACAACAGAGGCAGAATACATGGCAGCTACTCAAGGTTGCAAGGAGGCAATATGGATTAAAAGGTTATTGGAGGAGATCGGGCACAAACAAGAGAAGGTTCCTTTGTTTTGTGACAGTCAGAGTGCCTTGCACATTGCAAGGAATCCAGCCTTTCATTCCAGGACGAAACACATTGGAGTACAATTTCACTTTGTGCGGGAAGTAGTAGAGGAAGGAAGCATGGATATGCAGAAGATCCATACAAAGGATAATATAGCTGATTTTCTGACCAAGCCAGTGAACACTGATAAGTTTGAGTGGTGTAGATCCTCAAGTGGTCTAGCGGAAACGTAAGCAGCAGGAAATGGCAAGATTGAAAGGATGTGTGGAGATGTGTTTGATTCTCAATCAAATCTCCAAGTGGGAGAAATGTCGGTAGAATAATTGCACACAGCATTTAATACAAGTTGGCCGGTGCACACATTCAACGAATGAGGAAACTTGCGAGAATTTCAGAAGGAATTGCGTGATGAAATTGTTCAACAATTTCTTGTTCACATAGCCATGTTCACACATAGCCATGCACCTATAAATAGGTGACCATTTTGCAATTCATAAGCATCCCATTCTCAAGCAATATCTTGAGTTTTCTCTCTTTTCTCCTATTAGTTCTATAATATTTGTGAGGTGTTTTGTTCTCCTGTATTAAGAGAGTGTGTTCTCTTTGGAAACACTGTGAGTGAGTTGTACACCAGTAAAATATTATAGTGGAATTCTTTTCATCTTGCCCGTGGTTTTTACCCTAATAATTTTTAGGGGTTTTCCACGTAAATCTCGGTGTCCAGTTTATTCTTTATTTTCGGGTTTTATTATCTCAAATTCCGCACGTGGGACCAACAATCTTCCCACCACCACCTTCAGCCATAAACTTTTCTAGGACTTTGTTACACAACTAATTCATGTTGCAACAACCTACACCAAGATTTACATTGTTATCTGCTAATCAAGAAACAGGATGTTAGAACCACAATTTTATGCTTGGTGTAATATGTTCTATTGATTGAAGGATGGCACATTTGTTTGTTGTTACTTCAACCGCATTTACTACATGTTAGGTGGCTCATATTTTTAAACCGTTTATATATGAATGGCCCTACGAGGTCTTGGACCCCATTTATCGATTTTAGGCTGGAAATATCAAGTCCGATTTCTGGTATCCGTTAGCTCTTCATCAAATATTGAGTGGTCTTATTGATGAATATGAGTTGGGAAAGAAAAATCATGTGATGTGTCTAATTCCATTGTCATAGTTCTAATCTTCAAAGCATTGGTGTAGTTACGTCCAGGGGGCGGAGCTATGTAAAGGGCTGGGTTGGGCTCCAGCCCCACCTAGTTTTTTTTATAAAAGAATAAATATGTTTTATTTTTTAAAAAAATTTGATTGGTCTCAAAGCCTTATGTGTTTTTTATCTCTCTTTTCACTTATCTGCTGCGTCGTCATATCTATTCTTTTATCTCAAACTATCACAATTTTCATTACTTTAAATGGCCATAACTTCATCATCGGTCGTCAGTTTTCAAAATCGATTGTAGATTCGGAAAGCCCACGACATAAACTTTCTTTTAATACCAAATTTTCGAAGTTTTTTTTGTCGTCTTGAAATCGACCGTCGTCCATCGGTTGCCGTTTTCACCGAAAACCATGAAGAAATCTTATTATTAGACTTTCTACAGCTCGTTCATTTTGTTCTTAGTTAGATTTCGAATTTAAAATTAATTTCATATTTTAGTGTTACAAAATATGGGTAATTGGTTTTTTTGAATTCTTCTAAAAGATATATATTAAATTGTTGATTGTAGATACTATATTTGAGCCGATTGATGGTATTGATAATTTTTTGGAATTTATTTGAGAATTATTTCGAATTTTCAGATTTTATATTGGGGATTTTCGATTTTTAGTGTTGATTATTTATTATTTGAATGTTTAGATGCTATAGAAAATATAAATCCGAATTTATTGAATTTTGTAGGGATTTTTGAGCAATGAAACTTGTTAAAACAGCTTTTCGTAACAAGAGTTTTTCGGAGATTCTATGATATTCTATATCAAACGAGATTTGATTGAAAAAATTGATAATGATTTAATAATTTACGAATTTCATTCTAAGAAGAATCGCAGAGCACAACTTCACTAGTGTTTTAGCTCTTTGTTTCTGAATGTATTAAATATTAAATACTCTTGTTCTATGTTTTCATATTTTAAATTTTTTAGTTAATTATTTATTTTATTAAATACAGCATGGGACGGAGCCAGCCCCAGGTAATTTTGAATCCTGACTCCGCCCCTGGACTTACGTCCACTGCTGCAGTTTACGTTTGTTTAAATTCGATGTTTTCTTTGCATTCTTATGACTTAAAGAAGATTGATAGCAATTTTCTTGAAGCCATTCTTGGTTTTCTCGAGTTCAGCTTAAAGGTCTTTGCAGGTTACCAATGTTTGAATTAATTAAGATGAGCTTCGAGATATAAATACAGATTCTCACAATATCTTTTGGAGTTTTCGATCCAAATATGCAGTAGAACAATGAGAGATGGTACATATAAATATACCACTTCAATTGTGAATTTTCTTATATGTCTTTTTTCATTTAAGTTGGCCAATTAAATTATTAGATTATCTTAAAAGTTTTTTTTTTTTGTCATTCATTGTTCATCTTAAATAAATTTGGACATTAATACACACTCTTTTTTATTTCTAAATTGTATGCCAAAAAAATTATTTTTTTACATTTCCTTGTTCATCTAAGTTAGCAAATTAAATTAATATATCTTTTTAAGGGTTTTTTTTGTGATTCATTGTCTATCTTTATATAGATTTGGACATTAATTCACATTCTTCTTTATTTTCTAAATTTTATGTAAAAAAAATTATTTATTTACATTTCTTAGTCAATTTTTGTGATTCATTGTCCATCTTAGATATATTTGGACAATAATACACATTCTTCTTTTTTTCTAAATTTAAACTAAATTTATGATATAATATTTAAAAAAAATTTAATCAATATAATCTTTATAATAAATGAATTATATTGATAATTTATTATCATTGGTTATATATTACAATTTTATATATAAATTTTTTTAATTTAGTATTACATATTACATATTATTTTATTTATATATGTTTTTTACTATATATATTTATTTGAGTGGTGTTATGTTAAAATTTTATTTCTCTTAAATTATTAATCATCAATATTTATTTATAAATGATTGATTCTGATATAAAACGAAATTTGAGCTAAGAAAGTTTCAAAATTTCAAAAATATAGGTGAATGTGATGGCTAAATTCTAGTGTTTAAGGTAGCTTTCCAAATTTAGAGATCGATAATGATGTTACAAAAATTGAAGGTAGGTAAATGATGAGGCTTGATTAAAAGATGCATCATTGAATGAAAATCCTAAGATATGGGTAGAATTGTATAGGAACAATTACAATTTTAGAAAAGAGGCACAACATATAATCCATCCAAGAAATATATTATGTATTTAGTTCTTAATAAGTAATTGACAAATTAAAAATGAGGACCTAAAAATTGGAATGTGAATTGTTCCATTGTTCAAGAAGAATTAAATTAGAGATTGAAGACACAAAGATGAAACGGTCCAATCAATGGCATTAAAATTTATCTTGTTATTAATTTTATCAAAAAGAATTTAATAATAGTTTAGGACCATTTTTAAACAAATGAAAATTTTGTTATTTGACATTAAAAATAGAATTGAGAATGATGTTTCAAATCAAGACCATATATCAAAGTCAAGTACATAAAATTATATGTTCACATATATTTGCTTAAAATCCTAAAAAATTTAGTCATGAGTATCACATCCACACTTAAAAGTCAATCTAACTTAAACCCAAAAATTAGGACTTAAAACTTTCTATCGATGATTTAACATAGATACTAGTCCCAAATTTAATCTAACTTAACTCCAAAAATTAAAATATCAAATTTTCTATTGACCAATTAATATAAAGACTAGTCCCAAAATCGATTTCATATAAATCTCAAAAATCATTTTTTTTTTGATCATGTGATGCAGAAACTAGCTGTCAATCATTATTATTTTGTATTCAGACACTTGCACTAATATAAAACTTAAAAGTCAAACTATGACCCAATATTGTTAAACTAACTTGAATCTCAATAATAATATCCTAGAAGGTTGAAATTCCAATCGTCCGATTTACATAAACATTATTTCCCAATTTTTTTTTTTTTTGAAACATGCCTATGTATATGGAAAACAAATTTTCGGTGAAGAATCGATGGAATATTCAAAAAGAAAAGTCAGAATATTCATATGAATAAAAATTAATTCATGAGGATCAAGGAACAATTGACAGAATTGGATTTCTATTTTTTTTTTTTTTTTTTTCTATGCGGAGTTATAAGTTCTACGAGAATTTCCCAAAATGGCAAAAACTGAGTGTGGTTACGATGGGCGTACGAAGCCATTTCCCGAAAACACTGGAAGGCTTATAAACTGATAAGGTCAGCAAACAGTAATTTTCAGAGTCATCTCGTTCGAGTTTTAATTCAGAAAGGGTTCAAAGATGGAAAATTCGATAATTGACGTATGATTTGAAGATTATACGTCGAGAGAAATGATTAATGGAATCGAAATCTTGAGTTTCTTATGGGAAGTCACAATTTTCAAATCAAAATTGGGGTGGATATGAATGACTAAGTTTTTACCAAAATCTAACTTCGTCAAAATTTCGTCTATCGAGATCCCCAGCCGGATTATGAACCTGGCGGCTCTGATACCACTTAAATGTCACGCCCCGAGACCGGGGTTAGTCGACACTGGCGTTGTTCAACAATCACATAATCGTCAAACAACAAGCCTCGTAGTTCAGTATAAACCAAAACCAGTCTATTTCATAAATAACTCAAAATAATCTTGTCTTACAGTGATAAATTCCAAAACGAAATAAAATGTGCGGAAGGAGTGTACAACTTGAATCGGAACTTAGGAAGAACATAAGCGAGAAATCTTCATATCTCAAAACTTCCTCACCAACTCCAAAGCATGTCTTATTTCATCCTCGTCTACTTGATCTTCATTCTTATCTGGAGAGAAATGTAAGGGGTGAGTAATATAATTTAAAACCCATATTGCAAACTGATTTTTCAAAACATAGTGTCTTATATCAGATCATATCAGAATCGAAAAACAGAGATTATCAGACAATTCAGAACAGAACGAATCAGAACAAACGAAAACACTGTTACTCATCTCGTTTTCCATGTCAAATTGTCCCCAATATGTTAGTCCTCTAAGGGGTGAGGCCAAAACACAATTTTATACCCACTGATGGGGGCCGGAACACAGTTTTATACCCACTGATGGGGGCCGAAACACAGTTTTATACCCACTGATGGGGGCCATATAAATTTACAATCGTCGTTCCATATCCCACTCGAATCATAACAGTGCACCACAGAATCAGATGTATCAAACAACACTTATCGGAATTTTTGAATGAACTCAGCAGAATCAAAGAACAAAGGAAATAGAAGAACATATCGTACATCGATCGAGATTTTATAAAATATATAATAGCATTTTCCGAAAATGATTTGACACACATAGACGCATGTCATGAGATACTTATACAAAGTTTAAGTTACAAAGAAATACATAGCAAAAGCCCACTTACTTGATTTCGTTTGGATTAAGGCTCTAGAAGGACATGCTAAAAGAACTTCGTTCGAACAAGGTTGCGGTAGAGCTTCGACTAGGCTGCTGCAAATGCTAAATTTCGAATTCTTGAAGTTATGGGGAGGGAGTTTGCTTCTTATATAGGCTTGAATAATCAACTATAAAGGTAAGCCCGTATCACTCCAAGAATGTCGCTGATTGCTTAATCAATGCGATGATTGCACTTTTCTCTCCCGAATGAACGTGGCCTCTTCTTGATTCAAGATACACACCCGAGATTCATGAGTGATTTTGGTTTTCCTTAAGTGCAAATGGAGAGTGATTTTGGCTGCATTAATTTCTTCCAAGATTGGTGCACTTCCATATAGTGATAAATGGTCAGTAATGAAGGGACAATGATTATTCAAATTTTCATGATTATGATTGTATGGAACTAAAAAAATGTTGTGTCAAAAATGATCTGAAATTTCCTATGACATATATAGATTTTCTTGTTGCAAGATTTCGGGTCTTCACATCTTCGGTTAGCCCCAAACAGAAGAAAACATATACTTCCGAATTAACACGAGACTGTCTGTTTTAGATCTTGCATAATCTTCCAACAGAATTATTATGCAATATTTAAGAAAAGGATAAAAGCTTTTGAATCAAATATTGGATCACTAATTTCCAAAATTTTCTCTGGATACATATCTTTTTCCAACATCATGTATACTGATTGTGACGAGTAGAAAAAAAACAGACACGACTCCCTCAAACTGCCTAAAATCCCACTTCTCTAAAATTTGGTATATTATACATCATATTCTGCTCAAGCGAGAGGTGACATCTACAAACAGATCTCCGCTGCAAGGAATGGTGAGACCACCCATCGGATGGTAAAATCCATATTCTTCTTCAGCTTGACACAGCAAATCTTGAAACAAATGGTGGTTCAAATATGACACGGGAATGACGAACCGTTGCTTATATTCACCCTCCCCTACATAAACAGCGCAATGTCCCTTCGGCACGTGATCAGCTGATCCTCTCGAATTCGATCTTTTCTCACTAGATAAAGATCGTCTAAGCACTTGTCGAATGGCCATTTCCGAGCCAAAGAAAAAGTAGAAAATACAGCAAGATCGAAACTCTGAAATGTTATATGGAAATTGGAATCAGAAGTGTTTGAGCCTTGATGAGTACTTGACTTGTTGGTTTGAAGCTTGGAAGTGTGGTATATATATAGATAAACGTAAATTTCTCACATCCTTCGAAATCTTGGTCCAGCAATCAAGACCAAGCTGGCAAGTGGATATATTTATTACAAAGTCAGCACAAACACATGAAGAATCACATGAAATTGTCTTCCAAAAACCATATTTCCCCATTCCCCACCAGTACTGAAGTGAAAATATAACCACTAAAGTATGCCTGTGGTACCAGATGTGTTTAATTCAAGTACTTTGGCCCACAGAGGTCTATTTCTCCATAATTCACATTAAGAAATCAAGAAAAGTTGTGGTGTGTAAACTAAGTAAATTGTAGTGATAAAAATCTATAATGTAATATTTACTATACGTATTGAAATCATGTGTTGAACAAAATCAATGAAAAAATGTAATCAAACACTTGTGGGGTGAAGAAGGGACTCATTCTATTTAGTAGAAGCATAATAGAAAATCAAAAATCGTATCCAAATTGCAATATGTAAGTGCAACCTTTGTTACCAATATTGTAATTAGGAGTAAGCATTTTAATTCGGAAATTGGCTTTTATTTTAAAAAATATCGGTTAAATCACTTTGGTCTCAGGCTTTTATTTTAAAATATTGGTTAACCGATATTTTTTTAAATAATATTACTTTTTATTTAGGCCTAAATAATATTAATTTTTATTTAGGCCTAAATAGTATTTGTACCATCCATAATATATTTTTTTAGGCCATGGGTTTTGGCCGTTATATTGTTGGCTTAAGTCTTTCTTTCTTCATCTTCTTTTTTTAAATCGGTTAACTCGGTCGGGTTACTTTGGCTACTGACCGAGTCAACATGTAGTTTTAGCGTTCCAAGTTCGTGAAAGAAATAATAAAATTATTATATTTTTATTACAAGTTTACAGACATGGATTTTGAGTTTTATAGCTAGAGTATCCAATTCATGACCAATATATTTTAATTATTCCATATGATTATTTGGTCATTTGTTTAATTTAATGAAATTTTTAATTCGGGTATAAATTAATTGAAAAATTTGTGTTTTTCTACACTTCTATTCCTTAACTTCTAAAAAAAGTAATATTTTAATTCAAAATAAATATATACGTAATATTTCTCTAAATTGCTTAATATCTTTTATAATATATTATTTAATAATATTGCATTATCTCATAAAATATGAAAGCAACACTAATACTTCATATTTGAAACAAAAATATTAGCAATTTTATATAATAATAATACTAAACATCAGAATCAAACAAATCATTTAAAATTTCGATGCCAACTATTATATTTTGTTTAAAAAATCACATGTCCAAATTGTTGGAAATTGAATGAAATTTAGAATTTGAATAAAAAATATGTTTCATGAATGTGAGAGTGTCTTTTGGTCTCTCAATATTCTTGAGTTAATTGTGGCTCAAATTTGTAGAAATGTCTTTTGACTTTCCACATTCTTGAGTTAATTGAAGATTTTTGACTCTTCATATACTTGAGTTAATAGGAAAATTAATTGAGTTAATTAATCTTGCATGACTCTTGGTGTGCATTTTGGGGCTTATAAATAGTGGATTCATTTCATCATTCAAATATATGAAAATCTTATCTCTTTCAAGTATTCTCTTGTATTTCATATTGTTAGCTTTTCATTGCCTCCGTTAAATCTCGGTGATAAAGTGAAGGTACGTTTTCAGTTCGTCGTTGTAGTGCCTCGTGCTAAGTCACTGCTGGTTGTTCCGTTGTATCCTGAGAAACAGACGTCCAAGATGATCCTCGAAGCACATACAGGAGGGGACGAATCTGTTTTAAGGACGCTCTACTTCGTACAGGCCTCGGTTTGATTTACTTTAAGCTTTACTCTACTGTGTTTTCTTCACCATTTAGTTCATTGGTTTTTACGAAAGTTTACTATACTTTATCGTTCGATATATTGTACACCACAAATAATATAAACAACATAAATAGAAATTTAATTATAAAAATAATAATGTAACACATATAAAAACATATCAAATACTTGTTTTAAGTTTCTAGAAATACATGTTTAAAAATAAATGTCTTTACGCAACAATTCAAAAACATTAAAATTTTATTTTTCAAAAGAATTGGTGGGTTGGCAGCCTGACTGCTCTAGTAATCGTATCATTCCATTTATCACAAACCAAAAGGTGCTAATAGAAAAACGAAAAGTGACCAAATTAACCAAAATATAGTTTTCCTTCAATCATATGATGTTTGGTGTATATGTCGTGTCGGGCGATCAATTACGATTGCCGGCCTCAAATGTCCACGGCTCGCCGAACCATTGTTTTTGTTGTCCGTAAATTTTAATTTAATCCTACCTTTAAAGAAGAAGAATGACCAGATTTTTTTTTTTATATATAGTAAGCAATGACTAGATTTAATGTATCAGCAGTGCATGAGACTGATAGATTGACCCAAGAATCTCATTCCTTAACGCCTTTGTGGCGGCTTTACCACAGAAGTCGCTATCACCCATTCAAAATGCTCTTTATATGCCATTCCGCCATCTTACGAAGTTATTGATCGGGTGTCGCCGCCGCAGTTAAAGCCATGGCTTTCGACGGGTTTCGGCCTCTGGACGAGAAGATATTGGTGGAGTACTTGAAGGCCACCCCTTCTCTGGCATCGAAGCTGGGCAACCAGTTCGATGATTTGGAAATCAAAGAAGTGGGAGATGGAAATCTTAACTTCGTCTACATCGTTATTGCTCCAGCGGGTTCTTTTGTCATCAAGCAGGTAGGAAGTGATTGCTATGTTCTAGCCGACCTGAGATTTTTTTTTT
Source organism: Primulina eburnea (assembly GCF_022965805.1). NCBI lineage: Eukaryota > Viridiplantae > Streptophyta > Magnoliopsida > Lamiales > Gesneriaceae > Primulina > Primulina eburnea. Next base: position 10,527,314 of record NC_133101.1, read on the forward strand.
ATGTTTGAGTTGAACAAAAAAAAATGGTGTCGTTGAAAAACTTAACATTGATATGTTTTTTCATCTATATACATGATAATATAAATAATAAATTCTAAAATATAAGATAAACAAAATATATAATCTCAAAACAATATCATAAACAAATATTAATAAAGTATGACATGTTGGATCTCGGTTTTCTACGCGCCCAAACGCAGCGGAAGTTTTAAAATTTTATTTATTTTGACAATCAAAAATATAAATTGCTTTGGGCGCTCGTATGATTTAACAAAAACATACATAGGGTGTTAGAATCGTTATACCTTTGGTGAATTAATCACTGGACATCAACCGATCCGGTATAACAGATCTGGCTCTTGATGAATCCCTACGAACTTTCTTCAAGAGATTCCTTTCTTTCCTTCTAATTAGGTCCACGACTGAATAGATTGTTCATCTTCTAAATTGCACTAGAAATTTAGAAGAACTTTTGCGTAGAGAAAAATATTTTGAGAGATCTCTTTTCTTAAAGAGTGGCCAAAAATTTGGAGGATTTTGAAAGTCTCGTGTCTCACCATAGGAAGACCCCAAAACTTATTTAAAATATTTTGTAATCTCCTTCACGTAAAACAAGGAGCAAAATCCTTATGATTGTGTCTAATCTTTAATTTACTAAATTAATTAGATAATTAATTCAATTAAAGATTCTACAAAATATTTTCATGCCATTCACGTGAATCACTATTGGAGATTGGTGGAGGCTTTATCTTTTAGGTCAAAATTTTCTTAAAAAGAAATTTTCATGACCTGATTATCATAATTAATATTAATGGGCTTGATTAATTAATTGAGCTAGTCCAACTAGTTTAATTAATAAATCAAAGTCCATTAAAAACTTTAATTATTTAGTATGTTGGACTTGTACTTCTACAAGCCCATTAAACATACTTCCCATCATATTTAATTTAATTTTTAATAAACTCAACTTTTGAGTTTAATAAATTAAATATATTATAAATTCAATTCCTTGAATTTCATCACCTCCAAAATTTAATATTTAATAAACCCAACATTTGAGTTTAATAAATTAAATTATCAAATTTTATAAATTCAAATCTTTGAATTTATTATCTCCAAATTTTATAAATTCATAAATTCAACTCCTTGAATTTACTATCTCATAAATTCAACTCCTTGAATTTATTTTCTCAAAATTTAATTATCATAAATTCAACTCCTTGAATTTACTATATCATAATATAAATTCAACTCCTTGAATTTATTCTCTCAACGGGAACAAACGATCCAGTGCATGTGTGACCCTCAATGGTTCAGGGATACAGCTAGCCGTGGGTTCACAACTCTTTGTGATTCAGGACATATTCCTTTATTCGGGCTTACCCTAGTTAGCCCCATTCTTTTCATCAACGCCTTGATCAAGAATGTCAGAACTCATTTCTGATTGCACCCATCGGATCATGGTAAGAGCGTCTAGTAGCATCGCCCCATGATCCCCTAGGTATCACTGATAGTGCCTGCAAGAACCAGCCGATTATGATTAACGTACAGTACGGTCCCTTCATCTCATATATCCCGATCGAATCTGCAACCATTGGTTCATCGAGGGTTGCATATTAATTCGATAACTATGTGATAACTATAATAGTGGCATCGCGTGTACTATTGGAGAACTCCTTCTCCAACGTACATCTCATACTCTGGCCAGAGATTCCATGCACTATTATTACATTAGATCACATAGGATATCCACACCCGCAGGTGAGCGGTGAATCCCCGACTACAATGCACTGGCTCCTATATGTGTCGCAACTATACACAACCTCGCCACCTGATGACTCTCCTGGAGCCGGTAAACGAGTCAAAGCACAACCCTAGCATATAGAGCCTCAGTGTTGTCCCGGGTCGTAAGGACTAATGGTGTACAATCATAACCACGGACTTACCTTCTCGATGAATGATAACCACTTGGAAAGTCCGAGGGAGGGTTGTTCGGTATAATCATCATATGACTACCCATCTGTATGTTTGGACATCTCTATGCCCTTACCAAGAAACACAGTACACAACATCACAGATGCTAGTCTCGAGCTCAAGCGGCATTTATCCATGTTTTAGGCAGCTGAATCGACTAGGAACGAATTTAGAATATGCGGTGTTTACAAATGAGTTTCAACATCGAATTACGATTCATTTGTATTAAAGCATAATCCAGGACTTTATCTATGCTGCTTGCATGGGTATACAGATAAAGTATAATGAAACCATTAAAAAGTAAATTATATTAAAATAAAGATTGTTTATTACACTTGAGTCAATAAATTCCTTAGCCAACCGTTGGTTTGCAGAGCATCTACTCTAACATGACCATCTAAACAAAACATTAAATTCATGTTTCGAACCAGTATATACCTTTGAATAATGTTTATTTCGTAGTTCTTAACCGAAAACATAGTCAAGTGGCTCTTTTGAGAACTATTTCATCTTGTTTGAGCTGGTTAAAATATCTGCAGGCTCTTCCTTATATTCGTAACCATATCTGCAGGCTCTTCCTTATATTCGTTGCATAGGGGAGTCATGGCCTATGACGAAGGAGCGTGCCTATTTTGAAGCATCAACTTTGCAAGAACATGGTCGTTGGTGTCCTGATCATGTTCCTGAAGTTTATCATTTCGACCAGACAATGTGTCTGATCGGAATGCGATACCTAGAGCCACCACATATAATCTTAAGAAAAGGATTGATAGCTGGGATTGAGTACCCGTTACTTGCTGAACACATGTCTGAATATATGGCCAAAACATTGTTCTATACTTCCTTACATTATCTGACCACCACCAATCATAAAAGTGCAGGCAAGCCACGGAACAACCATGGAATTGATTTTGTCTTATGGTTATGTTCATACATGCATCTTAATTGCGTACTCCATGTTCGAAAGTATTACTGTTGATGACTATTTTAGACAATCATGGAAGGACTGACATAATAATGGTCATTAAAAAAACGTTTATGCTAATAAGGTCAAATTAACTAAGTACATTAGGCTTCATGCTGAGAGTTTTGAACTTGTGGCTTATGGCTTTGATATTCATCCATTTGATTTTTGTCATTATTTTAATAGAACTGTAATTTTCCCTGCGAATTCAAATTTAACTGTGGTGAAATGCTTGGATCATGTAACAATCTTTTCCACTTCATTGACAGTTGCAAAGTATTGTGGAAATGTGGAGTTATGCAAACATACTGAACAGGTCGTTTTTTCTGATCCTTACAAAGTATCCGAGTATAACTGGTGGACAACCCCTTACCTTGATGCTGATGCTGAGGCAGTTCGGGGGGATAACATTTTGAAACTTGAAATCGCTGAGCTAAGATCCAAGTAAAATGCATAACTGGATACCGTTTCTTCGTATTTTATGTAATTTGTCTGCCTTTTGCTTTATGAAGTGATACAAAATGTTTGTTTCTTGTTTGGCATCTTTCCCATTCAGATTCTCTGAAAGAACCCAAGCTCTTATACATGGTGATCTACATACTGGTTCTGTCATGGTTACCGCTGAATCAACTCAAGTGATAGATCCCGAGTTTTCTTTCTATGGACCTATGGGGTTTGATGTAGGAGCATTTATTGGAAACCTGATTTTAGCTTATTTTGCACAAGATGGACATTCAAAAGAGGGGGCTGATCGAAAAGTATGTTCTGTCTCTATGGTCCTATCAAAACCAATATTTCGGTCTTATTTCTATATATTATATCAATTTTGTATTGTCTTTTATGTCAGTTTTTTGGTATTTTTGTGTTCATATGTCGTTTTCTCATTCTTTGGGGTTTATGAGTTTGCACGTTTATTCTGTTCCCTTCATCTGTTTCTTGAACACCTGAAAATACATTTTTCGTCCTGGGGTTTAGCATTGTTTGACTCTTTTTTCTCATTCTTTGGGGTTTAGCATTGCTTCTTATGAGTCACACTTTTGATCTAAAATAAGGCGAGGTTGCTTCTGTTGAAAATGTAGGCATTGACTTCTTATTACTTCTGCCAACAGAAAACAAGGCTTCACAAAAACACTACTCTTTCCGCGAGGGATGCACGGAGAAATTTTTGTTTACTTTTTGAATGCGGGTTTAGTTTTTGGCGATTGCACCCTTCACAGAATATGATGTTTGTCAGAATAATTTCGTGAGCATTACATTTTCTCTAGCATAATAGGATGTTAACTTGATCTACATGATTTAAAATCAGCTGTACAAAGTGTGGATTTTGAAGACAATCTCAGAGACTTGGAACCTCTTCCACACGAAGTTCACTGCACTTTGGGATAAACACAAGGATGGTCCTGGTGAAGCATATCTCCCAGAAATTTATAATAATCTAGACCTCCAGCTCCTGATAAAGAAAAAATCTATGGACGATCTTTTCCACGACACTCTAGGATTCGGTGCTGCCAAAATGATCCGGTTAGATAAAAACCATTCCTTTTTCATGAATGTAGTCTTTTCTTCTTTGTTTGAGCTTTCAGACTTCTTAATCTATCAGAAAAGCACAAGAACATCTATGTTAAACGGGACATGTCTTAAAGTTATCTTGAAATATTTGAGCAGTTGAATGCGCAGATATTTATTGCCAATTTCCTATGTATGCCTGGTTTTATAGAGTCTAATGACCTGAGAGGCTTCTGGTTGATGTACAGGAGGATTGTTGGTGTAGCTCACGTCGAAGACTTTGAATCGATCAAAGAGGCCAACAAAAGAGCAGATTGTGAACGCAAAGCTCTAAATTTTGCCAAGACTCTGCTCAAGGACAGCAGGCAATTCCACAATATAAACGAAGTTGTTTCAGCTATCGAGCTACTCGACATATGCTAAGTTCTTTTGTCCAATAGTTAATGATTTACACGCACTCTTTTTTATCAGTATTCTCTTAATGTACTTTTTACTTGTAGGCTCTGATTGTTGAAGCTTGCATACCATATATAGATTGATATACATAGAACATAATTACATCTAATTAATACATATATTTGGAGGTGAATTTTAGTGGTTAGATCTGTTTCTTTATGCATCTTGTAGACTGTAGAGTAGTATTCAACTCTGTTCGAATTTAATGGTACACAACCAGCAAGCCCGGACCGCGAGAGAGTCCAACGCCTCGCGCACAGGCCAGGGGACGGGTCAAGATTTTAAAAAAAAGTTACTTTGCCGTAAGAATTTTGCCCAAAAATGAAATGAAATACCGTATTCTTTTCGCTCTTCGGCTTTCATCAATCTATTGTTTATTTAGTATTGATTCTTGAATTTCATAGAACATAGCTGTTTTTTTGGTTTTTTGGTTTTTTTTTTTTTAGGAATGTTGGTGGTATTTGTTATTCATGGCCATGATCAGAGCAAGAAATTTCAACTGGTGCATTCATTTTTATGAGTATTACGTAGGGTTGTCAAATGATTGGTGGTTCATTTTTATCATTTTATGCACCTGGAAGAATTATGCACCTGGAAGAATTGCAAAATTTTATAATTCTATACTCGTAAATTAATATATCTAATGCAGATTGAGGAGTTGATGAATGACCAAAACAGAACAAACTGTTCCTATTTACGATTTTTTAATTAAAAACTCTAGCCCTGTTTTATTGTTTGTACGATATTGAATAAATGGGGCACTGAGAGCTCTGGACCCAAAAATGGGGATATTTTGTTATTCACAAAAACTTTTTTGGGACGATTTTACAAGTCAATTTTGTGATATGAGTATCTAATTTGATTCACCTATGAAAAAAATTATTTTTTATGCCAAAAATATTACTTATTATTGTAAATATAATCAGTATTGATCTCGAGACACCTTCCTCCAAGATACCTACTAGTTTTTATTTACGTTCGGTATGAACTATCAACCACACGGTTTTGAAAGGGAATATTTGAGGTATAATAAATATATATGTTGGGATAGATCGATTTTAATTCAATTTTAAAGGCTAATTTAGGGATACGGTGTAAAAAAGTATACGAATAATTTTAAAGTTTTATGAAAAATTATGGGGGTTTAAACAAAATTCTAAAACACATAATATATATTTTCGAAAGAAAAAAAATCACACATAACATGTGGCCAAACATGAGGGCAAGCGAAAGCATTATGGTTAAGATTTTTCGGTTAGAGCGTTAAAAAAATATTGTTTGTTTATTATAATTAAAATTTCGTCAAGTGAATCAAAGAATAAGAAAGTATATGAAAATAATATATATAATATAAAAATAAATATATGTAAATTGAGTCAATCTGGTAAATATTTGTAAAGCAAAACAATATTTTTGACATACAAAATAATATTTTTTCATAAATTATATCATATTAGATCAAGACATATATGACAAAATTGATCTGTCTAATCCCATACTTTTTTTTTTGTTATTTATCATTTATTAATTTATTTTGAACTACAATGCAATTAATCTTGAATGGAGACATATTAAATTGGGATAGTCACGTGGGATTGACTTGTTTTTACTTTTTCGCTCTACAAAATGACCAGATTCTATGTATTAGCCAAAGAATCTCATTCCTTTTATCATTAATCGAGTCAAATATATCATTATTCATTTGCAAATTTCTCGTTATCCATGCCTCCATTGATTTGAAAGACACTCCTTGGTGATATTCTTAAAATGACTCGAGTCATCCATAGACTCGGACAGATAAGGAGGACCAAAGTAAGACAAGTTTAGAGTTAGTCCAAAGAAGCCAATAAGAGACTAAGTAAAAGTCAGCTCGGATAAAGAAAGACTAACAAGTATAAAGAACCTCGAGCATGCAGCAATGCATGGAAGCATATCAGATCACTATGGACTCATACAAGCCGGGCTCATATTCTTGGCCAGGCAAGACAGAGTTGAATGATACTGTTCGGGGGGAAAAAGTTTCTGACCACACAGGAAATCCCTTGGCATCTCGGGCACATGCAACACTTTGGAGTCTTCTCTAACCAGACAAGGCAGGGTTCTCGAGAAGATTAAGTTAAGTGATCGTAGACCATGTCCACCGATGATCGAGGGGTATGTTCCTCTCCAAATTTCCAGACCATCCAACCGGTCTCACATTACCCGGTCACCAGCAGAAACAGTCCAGATCGGTCCTTCCTACTCAAACCAACCATGAGAAGATGGGAACGGGGCCCATAAGTATGGGTCACCATATCTTGTAATCATTAATATGACAAATCAGTGTTCATGACAAGACTAGGGACAATATGGGTCGACATGCCTACTATCAGTCTGCAGAGCATGGGTAGATGTCTAATCAAGAACCGTGTCCAGCGCAATCAAGGTCATTTTCTCTCTCATAAATATCTAGGTTTTCTCATTCATTTGGAACAGAAGGTGTTGCATTCTACTAGATTCAATAAATTCTCTATTTACTTAGTGTGTCTTGTATTGATTTGAGCGTCGGAGTTGTGATACCAAAAACCTTTATGGCGCCCACTGACATTTTGTTGTTGAGTGTGTTGCAGATCATCTTACCTGAGCTCATCCTATTCGGTCATGAGTACTCGTAGTGAAGGCCAGGCCACCCAAGCTCATCTCATTTTGTCAAAAATGTTCACAATGAAATTATACATCTATATCCAATAGATTGTCCACCTAGCTCATCCAATCGACCCGGGCATTATCATTGGCACCGTCTGTTAGAAAGCGGATCTATAGACATAAATATGGTTTTCAATTGAAACTCAACTCGGAGATATCCTTCTAGAAGGGAGACCACAGACTCTGGGGTCCCCGAGCTTGGCATGTTAATCAAGCCAAGCTCGAGCTTGATTCATTAATAACTCGTTTAACATGTTTAACAAGTCTGGCTTGAGCTCGTCTCGTTTTCGAGCTCGATAAGCATAGAATTGAGCTCGAGTTTGAGTTTGAATCGAGCTTGTTAAAAATTAAATATATCTATAAACTAATTTTAAATTAGACATAAAAATGTAAATTCATTCATAAATAACCAAAACGACACAAATAAGAGCTAAAAAACATAAATCAGTATATTATTGAACATTCCAAAATCATATATCTAGAATATTCAATATACACTGATATCACCATATAAATAAAAATGAAATAATTTTTCACCCATTTAATACTCCAACTAAGTCTGGTGAGAGTAGAGAGGACGTTAGAGAATCCATTAAAATCAAAAATTACAAAATCATCTCCAATAACAACTAGTCAACTATCCTGCAAAGTCGATAATAAATTTTTTTTTTAATAAAAATGAGTTATCAATTTAATCAAGAAGAAAACAATATATTTAACTTTTAAAAAGAAATAAAACTTACCAATTTAACTACAAAAAACTTTATAAGAGCTCTTGATAGTTGATTCCAAGTATTTTAAGTTAAATTAATCTCTTTAAGCTCCAAATTTCCCTTTTACATACAAATACAAAAATTCAATATGTTAGACATAAATAACCAAATTTGATGAAACACAATAAATTAGATATATAACACATAATTAATAAATACATAATTAAATTAGATATCAATTTACTTACTTTTGCTTTTCTCTTGATTTGGTAACGAGCGTGTAGCCAATCTTCTGCGCAAAGCGACATTTGAGATATCTCTACTCCCAAATTGGCGCGATATGGATCAATAACTCTACCACCTGCACTGAAAACTGATTCAAAAGCCACAGAAGTTATTGGAATTGATAGTACATAACACGCCATCTTTGACAAAATCCTAAACTTTAAGTTGTTCATCTTCCACCATGACAATTCATCAAATTCTTGATCATATTCACAAAAAACAACTCCTTCCTCAAAGTACACTTCAAGCTCAGACTTCACTTGCTCTACACTATCAAAATTCTTAATGTAGTTGGCAAATTGTGCCTTTACTTTACCTTTTGTTTTTCCACTGACAATACTGCTTGTACAATTAAAGCTTTCTTTTATACTCTCACTTTGAACATCCTTTTCACCAATATTTTTTTGTGAGCCTCAACATATTCATTATACAAGTTACGCAAGGTCTCTCAAACTGTAACGATATGCTCAACTGAATCAACTTCAGAAGAGGTCTCTAGAAAGCACATGTTGCGTGTTTTCTTGATTGCTCGCAAGCGCACGACGTCAAGTTATAGTAAAATGTATTTATGAGTGCAAGTGTCGATCCCATGAGGAGTGTAAATGTAAAAATGTATCAATGCTCGTAATTAAAATAGTCACGATTTTATTTAGAAGAATCAAAAGAGAATTGGTGTATTTAAAACAGTTCAATTGCGAATAAATAATAAATCGAATTACCGAATGGAAAAATATCAACGATAGAAAATATCTAGAGGAATGATTTCACTTAGTTTCCACGATAATTCTTCGTGGTTGGATTTAAATTCATGAATTTCTATTATTTAATAGCCAAGAACACTTACTTGTTTTATTCCTCATTTCCCAAGTGACGAATAAATTGTATCAATCAACTTTCGATTTAATTATTCCTAATAAAAATCTAAATTTGATTAATAGATGCAAACCATGATCTTACCTAAGCTTCGCTAAAGTTATACGCCTTCCGAACGATATGAATATCCGACGATGCTTTTCTAATGATCTATAATCTTAGTCCCTCTCCCGAGTTGTAGAATTAATCAGACAACATACAATTTATGGCCAGTAAATTGCAGTGAAATAAACATAGAGAACACAATTAAACCAAAAACGGAATTCAATCAATTAAACAACCACGTCAAATCATCGTATAGACAAAACTACGTCATCCTCTACAATGAAAATTTAGTTCATCACGAAATCCAAGCGAAAACAAGACATATTCCTAGTTCTAGACATCGCTACACAATGAAATAAAGAAGCGAAGGAAGAGATAACAAATCCGAAGTGTCCTCTCCGTCTCCAGATCTGTTGTTCTTCGTATTTCTGAGTGTTCATTCGCACAATTTATAATAGACGCACCGCGCACGCGGTGGCGCATGATCTCGCGCGGTTGCGCGCGAATGGCTTGAGTCTGCGCGTGCGCGGTTGCGCGTCAAGTGGCATGGCCGCGCGCACTCCTCTATTTTTCATCTTGCATGTATGTGCGTGCGGCTGCGCGTGAAGTTGCGCGGCCGCGCGCACACCTCTGTTTTCTTAGTCTACTTGGATTCGTGCTACCTATTTTCTCCATTCCTGAAACGACAACAAAAACAAACCAAAAACGCATAATTATGTTCGAAGCAAGCATAATTCAAAATAGAATTTAATATAAATTAAGTGCAAATCTTGCACTTATCAGCACCATTCAATCAACTTCATCTTATTCCTTGGATCTCATACTGCCGCTATAGAAATTAATAAGTTACAATCACCCCAATATTTATCAAATTTATTCTTCATCTTCTTAATCATATCTGCCATGAAACTATCTTCACCCACATTTGTATTCTTCAATAACTTTTTTATGTTATAGAGTTCAGGAAGAAACAAATTCGAAGTCGATTCTGAACCTGAAACAAGGTAAGTAATATATTAGATTGTAAACAATTAAACAATATAGGAAGAACCCCTATATCCAGAAACTCATACAAACATTCATATTGTTTTGTTACAGGAATATAATGTTAGGACCTTGAGAATTAATTTCTCGCCAAAACCAAAAAAACTCCTATATCCAGAAACTGAACACAAACGTTTCTCCTAAACTCTTTGTTTTCATGCGCTGATTCTCATGGAAAGATCATTTACAAATCACACGTGATATGTGACCAAAAACAAGCACTCCATGTAGCATGTTAGCCCCATTATTTTCCATACACGAGCATTTTCCAATACGATCAAGTTCTATAGCATGACACTGGACACATCTTTGTGTCTCTCATTTTGACAGGAACCCAAATGCAATGAAGTACCTAGCTAGAATAGGAACACGATGCAATATAGTAAGGAACAAGTTTAAAGTTGGATAATCATTCATTACCTGAAATGACGTGGGTAACTTCTTTAAATTCTTCAAGAAATGAACAAACTACAAGAACCTTCTCCCAATCCTCGTCACTTGGCAAAGAGTTATAAGTAGGATCCCGTTGTTGATATCTTGGAAAAACATCTTTGAACTCCAAAGAAGTAGACAACATGAAATATGTCGCATTCCACCTAGTGCAACAATCCATTATAAGTTTATTTGAAGATAATTGCAATTGTTTTGCGATTTCACTGAACATTTTTATACGGTGTTTTGATGCAGATATGTGTTTCACAGTGTGACGCACATTGGAAATTATATTTTGGATATCTGAAAGACCATCTTGTACCAAAATATTGAAGATATGAGCATAACATCTCACATGGAACAATTTTCCGCTAAGAGGAAGGCTGTTTTTGTAAGAAAGAATCTCCTTTAACAATCGAATAGCTACATCATTGTATGCAGCATTATCAACTGTGACTGTCCACACCTTGTTTTCAATTCACCGTTCAACCAAACACTTATTCAACACATCACAAACAACAATACATGTATGGGATGGTGGGACTTCACAAAAATTCAAATTTCGTTTTTGCAAATTCCAACTAGAGTCCACGTAATGACTAGTGACAACCATATATGAACTTTTTGATCAGACCTCCATAAATCAGTAGTCACGCTGACCCTATTCACTTGCTTTAGTTCTGCCATTAATTTTCTCTTCTCCATTTCGTAAGAAGTAATACAATCTTTCCTTGTGGTGGCATGACTGATTTTTTCATAATGTGGTGTAGCATTCTTCATCAATAAGTTGAACAATTCATACTCTACAAATATGAATGTTAGTTCATGAACAACAATCATGTGAGAGAGAATCTCTCTGATCTTTGCTTTATCATATTTGAAGTTATGCACTGTACTAACTGTTTCTGACTCTGAAATGGTTAGGATTACACTTAAATTTTGTTGCCCACTCTCATTCACCTTCTTCCTTACACAGCCTTTGCTATGCCTAATAAAATGTGATGTTAACACCCGAATTTTTATTATATGCCAACCGATGTTTACAATGAATACATTCAGCCTTCGTCAACCCATCTGCAACAATAATTACTTTAAAATTCAACCATACCTTAGATGTGTGTTTCCTTTTCTTCGGACCATATGGATTAGTATCAACATCTTCAATATTATCAAGTTCAACACCATTCTTGCTTTGAGAAGCTTCATTTTCGTCATTTGTACTTTGTTGAACTCCTCCCATAACTGGGGTTGTGCTCGATTCTTGAGCAGATAATGTGTTTGGAGTTGTCATGTTTGGATTAGATGAACACCAATAACTGCATCAATTAGTACAAAAACAATACTTTATCAAAATTTTCCAAAAGTGTTTGCAAGTATAAAAAGTATTTCCAAAATCATTGACTGGATAAGAGAAGATTGTGAAAAATTTACCGAGTTGGGGAGGGCGTCGATTTTTTTCCTTCTTCAGAGGAAAGGCCGAACTGAGGAGGGCGGCATAAGAGATTAATATTTAAGTCTAAAGCATGTGTTTTGATTAGTTTTGAGTAGAGGAACCAGGAACGTGTCACGGTGTAAGCCACTCAATTCAAAGTGACTAAATAACAATACAATTAAAAAATATGGTATATTCAGAATTGTGTATTGATATTCAAATTTTTTTATATAAATAATATATATTCGGAATTGTGTAGAAGCTAAATAACAATATTCGAAAATAAAAGTATTTTCATAACAGATATTGTTGTTTGTGTATAAGCTAACATAATACAATTCAAAAAATTTATATTCGGAATTTTGTATAATTTCTTATATAACATAATATATTCATAAAAATTGTATATTCGGAATTTTGTAGAAGCTAAATAACAATACAATTAAAAAAATTATATTCGGAATTGTGTATTAATATTCATAAATTTTTATATAAATAATGTAATTAAATAAGATAATAAAGATGATAACACATATATAGATATTATAAAAACCTATAAATAAAAATAATAATGTGTTTCCCAAATTTTAAAAAATATATGTTACATGTAAATCATTTTTTATATGAGTATAATTATAAATATTAAATAGTGAGTAACATGTTATTAAAAGTCAAATATTAATAGAAACAAAATAACAAGACAAATAAAGTTGAAGTTTTAAAATAATCTCTTATTTCCTATGTATTAAACTGTACTCACCATTACACTCTTTATATTTTGGAAGTAGAGATTTAAATATAGTAGATCGAAGACATCACATCATTATGAAATGAATTCGACATAATTAACTTAATTTATTGATTAATTAACTTCATAGACTAATATTAGTAAATGATGAATGATCCAAACAAAGTCAAATTAATATAATAATTTGTAAAGTTACTCAACTTGTATATGACTTGGTTATGTAACTTTTTAGAGAAAAAGAATAAGTTGATGTATTTCTGTTAATTTATTTTATTTATTGTATTTTAAAAAACATTTTAGTATAATGATATGCAAATAAGATTAAAAGTGTAATTGTGACTAAATGGTGTGAATTATCATTTTTTCAAACATGTCTTGTATTCAATTCCTTCCATAGACATTATTACTGATATTTTTATTTGTCAACTCAACAAATGAGACAAGCTCAAGCTTACGAGCCACCTAAACGACTCAAGCTCGAGCTTACGAGCCACCTAAACGAGCCGAGCTCGAGCTCACAAGCCTATTATCAAACATGTTTGCTAGCTCATGAGCCGAATATTCTTAGGGTTGAGCTTGGTTTGATTAAATTTTCGAGCTCAAAATCGAGCTTGGGTTTGTTTTGATATATTAACAAACAAACTCAAACGAGCTTTTTATCGAGCCGAGCTTCGAATAGCTTGTAAACGGTTTGGTTCATTTACATCCCTAACGATATACATGTTTCCTCCTCACCAAAAACATCCATAGGGAGAGGGAGAGGTGGAGATAGTTCCTAGGTAGCTCGGGAAAGCAACCAAAATATCTGGGAGGCATGATACTCCGATATGATTCTCACTTCAATAATGTTTAGTTCTTCTATTCAGCATTTGATTATCAATGAAATTAAATTTTTTGTTTTCAATATGATTGAAAGTCATTTATCTGGAAGGGATGAGGTCACGACACTTTATCTAAATACGGAAGACATGAGGTCCCAGTACCTTATTCAGAGCCTGGGAATTATGAGATCTCGACACCTTATTCAAGTTCGGGAGGCATAAGGCCCTAATTACTTTTCAACATTTAGAAAATTTTACAAAGCGTTGGGGCTACTTAGTCCTCGGTCAGTGATCAAAACCTCGCAGTTAACCTTACTAACTAACGAAAATTCAAAAAAGAAAAGATTGGACTAGAAATTTCATTAATAGCTGAAAAATACAATAGAGGGGTTGAGGACAAGAGTCTCCTCATCGTCAAGGAAAGAATCAATGGGCTTATCCAAATTAGAGAAGTCTTCCTTCCATGTACGTAGGGAGAACGTCACCATCTTCAAATTGCTCATTTTTTATAGGATATGATCCGAAAGCAAAAATTAATTATTTTTCCGGTGGATTCCAAGCATGACTGATCGAAACAACAAATATGATTTTAGCCCGATTATTTAAAGAGGGAATGGTGATGCCCTGTAAAAAGTGCGGGTCATCCTTGGACTCGAGCATGAATGGAAGATCAAAACAACGCTAGTCCAGATTTGGTCTCAAGAAGCTAAGAGGAGATCGGGTGGAAGCCAACCCGGGTGAAGAAAGAGTAACATGTTTAAACAATCCCCACATGCAGCAACCCAGGAAGCATATCAGATTAATATGGATTCATATAAGCCCGGGCTTATATTCTTGTCTGGCCAAGATAGGGTTGAATGATACTGTCAGGGTGGAAAAAGTGTCTGGAAAGAAAGGAAAGTCGTTGTCATCCTGAACACTTGCAACACTTTGGATTTTTCCCTGACCAGGCAAGACAGGATATCCGAGAAGATTAAGTAAAATGATCGTGGACCATGTCCATCGGCAATCAAAAGGTATCTTCCCCTCCATGTTTCCAGATCATCCGACCCCTGTTCACTTTACCCGATCACAAGCAGAAACCGTCCAAGTTGGTACCTTCCTACTCAGACCGACCATGAGGAGATGTGAGCTAGGCCCATAAGTACAAGTCACCATATCTCGTAATCATTAACATGACAAAGAGATTGATGGTAATGTTTTTTCCCGAAGAGAAGTACCCTTTATTTAATTTTTATTTTTTGTGTGCAAGTTTTTTTATCTTATACTAGATGCGCTTCTTGCACTTGGGGTGTTTTCCTTTTTGTCTATTAGAATTCTACCTACTCTCTGTATCTTAAATGGCTGAGGTGCAAGTGCCTTAGAATCTTGTGTATAGTGTCAAATTTTATGTCGGTGGCTTTTTTGAGAACAATTTTCATCTTTTTTAAACTGGCTAAAAATCTCTACAGGCTCTTCCATATATTCGTTGCATAGGGGAGTCATGGCCTATGACGAAGGAGCGTGCCTATTTTGAAGCATCAACTTCGCAAGAACATGGCCGTTTGTGTCCTGAACATGTTCCTGAAGTTTACCATTTTGACCGGACAATGTGTCTGATTGGAATGCGATACCTAGAGCCACCACATATAATCTTAAGAAAAGGATTGATAGCTGGGATTGAGTACCCATTGTAAGAAATTTGACACATGTTAAAGGAAGACGTACCGTGTAGGAGTTGACGACGGCCAAGAAGCCTACAACTTTTGACGAAAAGTTACGTACGCCGACTCAACTTCAGAAACTGAGATGCGTACACGATTATTCCTTTGAAAATAATGCTCCCAAAATTTCTCGTTGATGGTATGAGATGCCTATAAATAGCAACGATTGAGGTCCCTAAGCACACACACCTCATAAGAAATATACACCATCTAAAGAGATCGTGCAGTGCTTAGAAGGCTTCAACCGAGAAGAAAAGCAGAGAAATCAAAATTTTCAATGGCCGGAGGTAACACTCGATTTAAGCTTCCGCATATTATATATCATGTTTATACATGTTTAAAAAACATGATTTTTCAGAAAATTTCTAACAATTGGTATCAGAGCCGTGATACCTCTGCCTTGAAAATATTTGTTTTTCATATCAAAACTTTAAGAAATTTTAAACTTGAAGTGTGGATATGAATTTGAAGAAATTTTAAACTTGAAGTGTGGATATGAATTTTAAGAAAGTTTACGTACCTGAAAATTTCTTCAAAATTTCTTCACGTTGCATTTTTGAAATTCTCAGAAGGGAAAGTTTCGGAAAATTATGAGAGCAAATTCTCGGTCACAAAATTTGCATGAAGAAGATGGAGTAATAATGCATTCTGTAATGATGTAAAATGCGAATTATTCACAGACAAAGCATTAAAATCGAATCAGAGACACAGCATTAAAATCGAAGGAGACATGGGTCTGAGTCAATTGTTCAATTAGTCAATTGCTCAAAATTTCAAAATTCTTGTACGAAAAATTATTAATTAAAATATATATATATATATATATATATATTTAATTAATATGTGGGACCCATGCTAATTATTTAGTTTTTATTATTATAATTTTTATAATAATAATAATAAAACTAAATAAAAATTAATGTGTTATTAAGTTATATGTATAATTCGATATACATATAGCATTTGGTTAAATAATTTGTACACATTAAAATAATTTTAAGTTCAATACAAGTTTAGAAATTATTTTTGCATGTTATATAAAATGTCAAATATTATGGATAAGTGTTTGATATGTACATGCAAATTTAATATTATGTTTACATTTATTCTTGAAATTTAAAATGCAAATTGTATTGAAAAATATTTTGGTAAAACAATATTCACATTGTGTTCATATCAAATTATATTAAGTTTTATAATTTGAAATGAACATATCAAGTAAGATGTGAATATAATAAAATATTTCAGATATTCACAAATGAACAAATAATCCTCACTTTATCACTACTCTGATAAAAGAGAAAAACTGATGAGGAGCCCACATTTTATGTAAATGTGATCCTCACTTTATCACTACTCTGATTGAAGAGAAAAACTGATGAGGAATGTAATTGTTCATATTAAGTAAAAATGTGAATATAAAGTTATTTAATATAAAAAAATTTGGCTTATAAAGATTCACATAAATGTGGATAATTCAGTTGAATAATAATTATGAGGTAACGTGAGAAAACATGGTCTGAGAGAGTTCTTCATAGATCGGTTTAAATTGCCTTGACTAGCCACTGGTCTCCCTGAGGAACGTTGCTCTGTCTAGGAGTTGGGTATTTAAAGGGCTTTAGCACTACCTATCTTTCCTGGGAGCACTCTTGGAAAGTGTTGATTGCGAAATAATTATTATATAAAGCATTAAGAAAAGCCAAAATTTTGTCCGGTGAACCGTATAATTTTAAATAATTAAGGAATAGCCACAGCATCCTTATTTATGAAAAATTATGCATTAAGTGGATTTGGTTCACATAATGGACATCAATTGTAATTAATTATATAAACATAATAAAATTTACCCCACAGGGATTTTTATTATATTTATATAACTAATTAGTTTAAAATATCAAATTATATTTTTCTTAATTTACCCACAGGAGATAAGGAAAATACATTTTGATAGTTTTATCATAAAGTTTTAGAAAAATCTTATTGAATTAAAATTTTAGCCCACAGGCAAATTTTATGTCACTAGATTTTTTAAAACATGAATTACATTGGTAAAACATGATATTGTCTCAAAATTTTAAGCATATGATATTTTGTGCAGTTATGCAACCTGCGACTTTTTCTGATATGAAATGTGACATTCCCGATCTAAAGGACGATAATTATAAAATTTGGAAAGAAAGAATTCTTCTTCAATTAGGGTGGATGGATATTGATTATGCTATACGGAAAGACGAACCATCTGCTATTACTGAAAACAGCATTCCGGATGATGTTGATCTTTATGAAAAATGGGAGCGATCTAATCGACTCTGTGTAATGTTCATAAAGACCAAAATCTATGCTGGTATGCGTGGTTCTGTCGATCAGCATAATAATGTCAAAGAATTACTGAAGGCTATTGATGAACAGTTTCAGTCTTCAGATAAGGCTCTTGCAAGCACCCTAATTATAGAATTCTCTTCATTAAGGCTCACCAGTGTGAGAGGTGTGCGAGAGCACATAATGAAAATGCGGGATATAGCGGCTCGGCTAAAGACACTTGAAGTGGAAATGTCTGAAACTTTTCTTGTGCACTACATTTTATGCACTCTTCCACAACAATATGGTCCCTTCAAAATTTCCTACAACACACATAAGGATAAATGGTCGATTAATGAATTAATGACCATGTGTGTTCAAGAGGAAGGAAGGCTGTTGATGGAAACAAGTGATAATGTTTTTATGACCACACAAGGAAAGTATAAAAAGCAAGCCAAAGTCAAGGGAAAAGGGAAAGGAATAATTCCACCCCAACCTGACATCAAGAAAGAATCCAAGTGTTTCTTCTGTAAAAAGATGGGAGACATTAAGAAGGATTGCAATAAATTTAAGGACTGGCTTGAAAAGAAAGGTATTCCTACTTCATTTGTCTGTTATGAATCTAATATGGTTAATATGATTTATAACACATGGTGGATTGATTCTGGTTCTACAATCCATGCTACAAATACCTTGCAGGGTATGCAAAACCTAAGGAAGCCAATAGAAAATGAGCGAAGCATCTATTCAGGAAACAAGATGTCTTCGTATGTGGAGGCTATTGGGACTTGCTGCCTAGTGTTGAATAGTGGTTATATTTTAAAATTAGAAAAGACCTTTTATGTTCCTAGTTTTTCTAGGAATTTAATTTTAGTTTCAAAACTTGTACCTCTTGGTTATTCATTTCAGTTTTTGAATAAATCAATAAATTTGTTTTATAAATCAAATCTTATTGGAAATGGTACAATGATTGATGGTCTTTTCTCTATTTCTTTACAAAATAATAACACCACTATGCATGTTCAGGGAGGTATTAAAAGATGTGTTATAAATGAAGATTCCTCTATATTGTGGCACAGGAGATTGGGACACATCTCCATAGAGAGAATTAAAAGATTAGTAAATGATGGAGTACTCAGTACTTTAGATTTTACTGATTTTGAGACTTGTGTAGACTGCATTAAGGGAAAGCAGACCAATAAGTCTAAAAAGGGTGCCAAGAGGAGTACAGAAATATTAGAAATCATACATTCAGATATTTGTTGTCCAGATATGGACATGCAAAGTCCGAAATACTTCATCTCTTTCATTGATGATTACTCACGATACATGTATATCTACATGCTTCATAACAAAAACGAAGCACTAGAAGCCTTTAAGGTTTTTAAGGCTGAAGTGGAGAAGCAATGTGGGAAACATATTAAGATCGTGAGAAATGATAGAGGTGGAGAATATTACGGTAGATACACTGAGAATGGACAAGCGCCTGGTCCGTTTGCGAAGTTTCTCCAAGAACATGGGATTGTTGCCCAATATACTATGCCTGGTTCTCCTGACCAGAATGGCGTAGCTGAGAGGAGAAACCGAACATTATTGGACATGGTGAGGAGCATGTTGAGTAGCTCTAAACTTCCTAAATCCTTGTGGACTGAAGCTCTTAAGACAGCTGTGTATATATTAAACCGAGTTCCAACTAAGGCTGTCCCAAAGACGCCATTTGAGTTATTTAAAGGTTGGAAACCGAGTTTGCAACATATACGCGTTTGGGGTTGTCCTTCTAAAATAAGAGTTTATAACCCACATGAAAAGAAACTGGACCCAAGAACTATAAGTGGATATTTCATTGGGTATGCCGAAAAATCCAAAGGGTACAGATTCTATTGTCCATCTCACAACACTAGAATTGTGGAATCAAGAAATGTAAAATTTCTTGAGAATGATTTGATTAGTGGGAGTGATCATGAAATAATTTTTGAGAATGATCACATTAATGCACAACCCTCTTATTCAAATGACAGATTGGTCGTTATTCACACCCCTCAAGACCAAATGGGTGTTCAACAACCAGTTACTGAAGTTCCACAAATTGCTGATGAAAATCCAGTAGATCAAGTTGTTAATGAAGAACAACAAGAAATTGTTGATCAACCAAACAACCTTAGGAGATCTACTAGAATAAGAAGATCAGCTATATCTAGTGATTATGTTGTGTATTTACAAGAATCAGACTTTAACATCGGAGCCGAAAATGATCCTGAAACGTTTTCACAAGCCATGAGTTGTAATGAGTCAAAACTATGGTTTAATGCTATGAAAGAAGAGATGAATTCTATGGCAGTTAATGGAGTCTGGGAACTTGTTCAGTTGCCTGATGGTGTAAAAGCCATTGGATGTAAATGGGTCTTCAAAACAAAGAAAGACTCATTAGGCAACATTGAAAGGTATAAAGCAAGACTTGTTGCTAAAGGATTCACTCAGCAGGAAGGAATCGACTACAAGGAGACTTTTTCTCCTGTATCTAAGAAAGATTCTCTTCGTATCATTCTAGCATTAGTTGCACATTTTGACTTAGATTTACAACAAATGGATGTGAAAACGGCTTTTCTCAATGGAGAACTAGAAGAAGAGGTTTATATGAAACAACATGAAGGATTCTTCTCTAGTAATGGTGAGCAATTGGTTTGTAAGCTTAAGAAATCTATATATGGATTGAAACAAGCCTCCCGTCAATGGTATTTAAAATTTCATGATGTTATCTCTTCATTCGGATTCGTTGAGAACCCCATGGATCAATGTATATACCAGAAGGTCAGTGGGAGCAAGGTTTGTTTCCTTATTCTATATGTGGATGATATATTACTTGCAACCAAAGATAAGGGTCTGTTATATGAGGTAAAACAATTTCTCTCTAAAAACTTTGATATGAAGGATATGGGTGAGGCATCTTATGTCATTGGCATTAAGATACATAGAGACAGAATTCGAGGTATTATAGGTCTGTCTCAAGAAACATATATAAACAAAGTTTTAGAGAGATATCGGATGAAAGATTGTTCACCAAGTATAGCTCCCGTTGTGAAAGGCGATAAATTCAATTTAAGCCAATGCCCAAAGAATGATCTAGAGCGGGAACAAATGAAAAACATTCCTTATGCTTCTGCTGTCGGAAGCTTGATGTATGCTCAGGTTTGCACTAGACCTGACATTGCATTTATTGTTGGGATGTTGGGAAGATATCAGAGTAATCCAGGTTTAGACCATTGGAAAGCTGCAAAGAAAGTCATGAGGTACCTTCAAGGGACCAAAGATTATATGCTTATGTTCAGACGAACTGAGAATTTGGAAGTAATTGGCTACTCTGATTCAGACTACGCTGGCTGCATTGACTCAAGAAAATCCACTTCAGGATATATTTTCATGCTAGCTGGTGGAGCTGTATCTTGGAGAAGTGCAAAGCAGACATTGACTGCTACTTCCACTATGGAAGCTGAGTTCGTAGCTTGTTTTGAGGCAACCTCACATGGTGTATGGTTGAAGAGTTTCATTTCAGGGCTTAGAATTATGGATTCTATATCTAGGCCATTAAGAATATATTGTGACAATTCAGCTGTTGTTTTTATGGCTAAAAATAACAAAAGTGGTAGTCGAAGCAAGCACATCGACATTAAGTATTTAGCCATAAGAGAACGTGTTAAAGATAAGAAGTTACTTATCGAGCACATTAGCACTGAATTGATGATTGCGGATCCTTTGACTAAAGGCATGCCACCATTGAAATTTAAGGATCATACAGAAAGAATGGGACTTGGTTCCTTTATGTAATATTTGTTGTAAGAACAAATTAATGAAACTATGATGTGATATTTTCTCATATATGTTTTGCACACATTCAGTGATTCGAGAAATATCAATAAAGTTGGACCTCGAATAAACATTGGGTTTATTCATTAAGTTAATACAGTTTGAGAGACATAATGCATTGTAATACATGGAAGATAATATTCGTTTTAAGATGACTTATCGCCATGATTCATGTATTTTGTTTTCTCCTATGGCAAATGATATATATGTGTCAAGTGGGAGAATGTAAGAAATTTGACACATGTTAAAGGAAGACGTACCGTGTAGGAGTTGGCGACGGCCAAGAAGCCTACAACTTTTGACGAAAAGTTGCGTACGCCGACTCAACTTCAGAAACTGAGATGCGTACACGATTATTCCTTTGAAAATAATGCTCCCAAAATTTCTCGTTGATGGTATGAGATGCCTATAAATAGCAACGATTGAGGTCCCTAAGCACACACACCTCATAAGAAATATACACCATCTAAAGAGATCGTGCAGTGCTTAGAAGGCTTCAACCGAGAAGAAAAGCAGAGAAATCAAAAATTTTCAATGGCCGGAGGTAACACTCGATTTAAACTTCCGCATATTATATATCATGTTTATACATGTTTAAAAAACATGATTTTTCAGAAAATTTCTAACACCCATTACTTGCTGAACACATGTCTGAATATATGGCCAAAACTTTGTTCTATACTTCCCTACTTTATCTGACCACCACCATTCATAAAAGTGCAGGTAAGCTATTGAACAACCGTGAAACTAATTTTTATTTTATGGTTATGTTTAAACATGCATCTTAATTGCGTAATTTGTATTTGGCATTACTCCTTTTGATGACCATCTTGCGCAATCATGGTAGGACTATCATAAAAATGATCACTATGAGAAACAAAAAAAGCTATGCTACTAACTACTAAGACCAAATTTAGAAAATATGTAAGGTTTCATGCTGCAAAAGTTTTGAACATGTGGCGGAAGACTTTGATTTTCATACATTTAATTTGCCAAACATACCATATTGACTCGAGATCTTTTGGATTATTCTTTGTCATTATTTCAATAGATTTTAAGTTTGTCCTAAGAATTCTATTTTAACCATTCTGAAATGTTTGAACTGATGTAACCATTTTTTTTGCTCTATATTGACAGTTGCAAAGTATTGTGGAAATGTGGAGTTATGTAGACTCACAGAACAGGTCACTTTTTCTGACCCCTACAAAGTGTCTGAATATAACCGATGGACAACCCCTTACCTTGATGCTGATGCTGAGGCAGTTCGGGGGGATAACATTTTGAAACTTGAAATTGCTGAGCTAAAATCCAAGTAAAACGCATAATTGGATGCCTCTATTGGATGCCTCTTCTTCATATTTTATGTAATTCTTTTACCTTTTGCTGTATGATGTGATACAAAGTGTTTGCTTTTTGTTTGGCATCTTTCCTATTCAGGTTCTGTGAAAGAACCCAAGCTCTTATACATGGTGATCTACATACAGGTTCTGTCATGGTTACCACTAAATCTACAAAGTCATAGATCCCGAGTTTTCTTTCTATGGGCCTATGGGATTTGATGTAGGAGCTTTTATTGGAAACCTTATATTAACTTTTTTTGCACAAGATGGGCATTCAAACGAGGGGGCTGATCGAAAAGTATGTTCTGTCCCTATGGTCTTATATACCAATATTTCGGTCTTATTTATATATACCATATTAATATTTTGTTCAGCCTATTATGCCAGTTTTATATTATTATGTATATACATTGTTTTCTCATTCTTTAGGGTTTATTAGTCTACAAATTTATTCTCCTGTACCTTTCTCTGTCTCTTGAGCACCTGAAATACATTTTTCATCCTGGGTTTTGGTATTGTTCAACTCTTTTTTCGGGATGGATGATATTTTTAATAATGATTTTCAATCGAGCATTTCTAGTTAGAGATGGCCCATGGTTACAATTCTGGTCTGGTCCGCTCCATGGAAGATAGGTTTATACGAGTAATTATTAATATTAAAATCAATATTACAACTTTAAGATGGCTTTGATTCTTGTTAGTCACACTTTTGATCTGAATAAGTGTGAGGTTGCTTCTGTCAATAAATGTAGGCGTTTTCATTTTGTTGGCTTTTTTTTTACTACCAAAAAACTTCACCAAAATTGTACTCTTTCCTTGAAGGAAGTTCGAGAATTATTTTTATTTGCGTTTTGAATGCTAATCCTTTGTACAGAAGTAGACATTTTAAATTATTATCTCTGAATCATTTAAAGGGAATTGGTGAATGCACAAACACACCCTTCAGAAAACTATGATGTTTATCATTAGATTATTTCGTGAGCATTACATATTCTCTAGCTTGATGGCTCATTGGCTTGTCAACCTTGTCTGCATAATTTAAATCAGCTGTACAAAGTGTGGATTTTGAAGACGATCTCGGAGACTTGGAACCTCTTCTACTCGAAGTTCACTGCTCTTTGGGACAAACATCAAGATGGTCCTGGTGAAGCATATCTCCCAGAAATTTATAGTAATCTAGACCTCCAGATTCTGATAAAGAAAAAATATATGGACGATGTTTTCCATGACACACTAGGATTTGGTGCTGCCAAAATGATCCGGTTAGATAAAACCTTTCCTTTTTTGTTGAACTAGTACTATTTTTTTTTTCTTTCAGACTTCTTGATCTGTTAGAAAAGCACGTGTTAAACGGGACATGTCTTAAAGTTATCTTGTTGATATACAGGAGAATTGTTGGTGTATCTCACGTAGAAGATTTCGAATCAATCAAAGAGGCAGACAAACGTGCAGATTGTGAACGTAAAGCTCTAAATTTCGCCAAGACTCTGCTCAAAGACAGGAGACAATTCCAAAATATAGAGGAAGTTGTTTCGGCTATTGAGCTACTCGACACACGCTAAGATCTTTCGTCCAATAATGATGAACGAAGAGGATATAATGGCTCGATTTGTTTCCTTTTACGATGTTAGTCATTTTTCCATTCCATGTTGATATCACAGAAATATTTCAATGAAATAAGTACTAAAATTGCGAAACAAATTATCAAGAGACTAAATTTCAATTTGACATAGTATCATACTGAACAAAAAACACAAATAAAATAGATGAACGAGTTTGTTTCCCTGATTTTAATGGAAAAAACATAAGCTTCGGGAGTAAATTGATGATCTAGAGATCACACACATACATTTTGTGAAAATTATTATTATTCTTTCCGTTTGAGATTTGAGAAAAGTCATGGATTCTACTTTCTAGACCCACAGACCCCACCATCCCTTAATAATAATAAAAAACATATGATAACACGATATTCGAATATCAAATCTGTCTAAAAAAAATTTGTGAAAGTAAATGCGGCTTTCGGAGGACACAAGCCCTCAGAACTTGCTTACTCTCGTGCATGAAACTTGTTTTAACTCAACCCCAAAAGCAAGCTCAAGAGGGGAAGATTGTCCAAGACTGTATATACAACTTCAAGGTATTTTATCCAACCGATGTGGACAACTAACACACCTCCGCACGCCCAAGAATGAACATCTGAAGCATGAAGTTTACAAATGACTCAATTATCGACAGAACGTGTGACCCAACTATAGGCAGTCCAACATATAACGGTGCAACCTGAGCTCTGATATCATGTTATGATTGGAACTTTGACCTAACTCAACCTCAAAAACTAACTTAAGGTGGGTGGATTGTCCAAGACCATATATACAACTCCAAGATATTTTATCCAAACAATATGAGACAACTAACAAAATTTCATGAACTCAAACTCATTAGTTCACATTTACTGCTTCGTCAGGAATGAAAACTCGGCCTTTCTCTTTTAAAAACTTTGGAGAACCATTTATGTTTTGAGAAGATTAGGCTTTTTTAGAAGTCTAAAATCTCCTCTTTCGTTGCCTCGTCCAATCGGCAGTTTCCAGGATAGGTGATTATCCAATATTAACCATCTTTATCATAAGCATTTATTTTTAATAAACTTGAAACACAAACTAAAAATTATTATTCATACTTAAAACACGTAAGTGAGATAAGAATCAAACGACACGCAAATGTGGGACCAACTTTCGTAATCGACGGATGACAACGTAGTTTGTAACATCGACGGTCAAAATTGACACACGTAATCCCACTCATACAAATCACTCCACGCCGTAATAATATAATAACCCTAAAGTATAACAATGAGCAGTTTCGAACTGCCCTTTCGTTTACCCCTCTCCGCTTCTCTCAGGCATAGCCGCCCGTCGGTCCGGCGGCCATATCTACCCCCTCCGTCGGTTATCCGACCTATGCATCCTTCCCTCTCCTCCCTTTACTGAAAACTCAAAAAAAATCGAAAAATCTTCCGAAAAGTCCAAATTCTTACCCCGTTGTGTTTCTACTTTTGGTCAAGCTTTTTCAATCTGTTTCGAATTTTTTTTATTCTCTGATTTTGGTAATAAGAAAGAGGAGAGGGAAGTCATTTGAAAAAAAAAATTAAAAAAAAAATTGAAAATTCTCCGAAAAGGGCAAAAAAAAAAAAAAATCATCTCTTAGGATTTTGATATGTCGGCGCCTGTTCAGATGCAGACTCAATTGCAGGTGGTGAATGCGGTTCCCTCCGGCGGGGCGCCGTTCGTGACGTCACTTTACGTCGGTGATCTCGACGCGAACGTGACGGATTCGCAATTGTACGATTTGTTCATCCAGATGGGAGATGTGGTTTCTGTTAGGGTTTGTAGGGATTTGACTAGCCGTCGTTCACTTGGATATGGCTACGTCAACTACGGCAACCCTCAAGATGGTTCGATTATTACGCCCCTTTATTATAATTCGAATTTTGATTTAATATGGGCAGTCTATCATGTATCTTTGTGTTTAATTATGGTGTTGTTTCTGGAAAGTGGAAGTGCTTCAAAGTTGACATTTTTTACGTCTGTGTTGTTAATCGTTTGGATTCAGGATCTTCTCTTATATGCTATATATTGTGCTGTGTTGTGAATGACGATAGTAGCGAACAAATTTATTTTATGTTCCCATTTAACTTGTATTGGCTCAATATAATAGGTATATTTCACCTTGTTTTTAGTTGTCAGATATTAATGTACTCCTATCCTTTAGATTTGATGGCAATTAAACATTTGAATTTTCTTTGGAGTTACCTGTTAAAGGTTACATCATATGGTTAAGATTAATCGTGACCTTATTTTCATGTCAATTTATTCGGCCAGAATCAGAGAATCCCTTTCTTATATTCTTTTTCTGTCAAAAAATTTATTTCTCGATGACAGCTGAGAGAGCAATGGAGGAGCTGAATTTCACTCCTCTCAATGGAAGGCCGGTTAGGGTAATGTATTCTCATCGCGATCCTAGTATACGTAGAAGTGGTGCAGGAAATATCTTTATTAAGGTTTGTTTTCCTATATTTTTGTCTCAATATTCCTTTGCATGCCTGCATAGCACATCATGGAGATACAAGCTGTGAGGTCCATACTTACTGCAATTCTTACCATAACTACTAATACTTGTTATGATGTAATTGGTTTGAGCAGAATTTGGACAAGGACATCGATCATAAAGGTCTTCATGATACATTTTCTGCGTTTGGGAACATTCTCTCTTGCAAAGTGGTTACAAATTCTTCTGGTCAGTCAATGGGCTATGGCTTTGTGCAATATGCTGGTGAGGAATCTGCCCAGAAAGCTATCGAGAAGCTCAATGGCATGCTATTGAATGGAAAACAAGTCTATGTTGGGCCATTCCTGCGCAAGCAAGAAAGAGAGATGTCAGTAGACAAAACAATATTTAACAATGTGTTCGTAAAGAATTTATCTGAATCAACAACTGAAGAAGATCTTAAGAAGACATTTGGCGAATTTGGATCAATAACTAGTGCAGCGGTGATGAGAAATGAAGATGGAACATCAAGATGCTTTGGATTTGTCAACTTTGACAATGCAGAGGATGCTTCTAGAGCTGTTGACTCTCTTAATGGCCTGAAATTTGATAGTAAGGAATGGTATGTTGGAAGAGCTCAGAAGAAATCTGAGAGGGAATCAGAATTGAAACATCGTTTTGAGCAGACTGTGAAGGAAACAGTAGACAAATCCCAGGGACTAAACCTGTATATAAAAAATCTTGATGATAGCATCAGTGATGAGAAACTGAAGGAAATGTTCTCTTCATTTGGATCGATAACATCATGCAAGGTTGGTGGATAATTCTTGAATTTGGTTGGATAGTGTCACCAATTTTATTGATATTTAATCCTCTGGTATTCTGTGGCTCTCTGGATTTGCTCTAATTCTCATTCAGGTGATGCGAGATCCCAAAGGAATAAGCAGAGGGTCAGGATTTGTTGCATTCTCCTCACCTGACGAGGCCTCTAGAGCTGTGAGTATACTTGTGTGCATTCTCATCTTTTGTTGCCTTCTCACTTAATTATTTCATTTCAATTTTTTTAGCTTTCTGAAATGAATGGCAAGATGATTGCTAGCAAACCTCTTTATGTTGCACTTGCTCAAAGGAAGGAGGATAGAAGAGCACGGTTGCAGGTATTGTTGCTTGTTTTTCGAACTTACGACGTATTGCTAGGAACATTGAAACTGAAAATCTGAAGGATCAATTATAATCTTGTGGACCTGATAGACTGATTGTTGTTCTGTACAGCTTCTTTTTTTTTCTTTCTCCATTTGCAAAGCTTTTTTAGTTCTTCCCTGAGCAGTTTATTTTTGTTTCTCCATTTCTATATTGTTCAGCTTTATGCTTGTCACTTTTGTAGTACCTTGTCAATGATTGGATGTAAATTTTGATTTTTCAATCATTTTATTCAGGCTCAATTTGCTCAAATGCGGCCAATTTCTGTCATGCCTACTGCCACTCCTCGCATGCCTATGTACTCTCCTGGTGGCGCTGGCTTAGGGCAGCAAATATTTTACGGACAACCTCCACCTGCCATGCTCCCACCCCAAGTAATTATATTTTCACATGATACTTGGTTCAAGTAATTACATTTTCGCATGATACTTAGTTTAGAAAGTTCGATATTTAGTGGATATTTCGTATTGGAAAAGTATTATTGGATAACGCAGCATATTTGAAATTACTATTGCAAACACTTGAGGTTCTTGGAGATACGAGGGGTGTTAATATTACTGGTAAATTGTTTGTAGCTGAAAATTATCGTGCAACTGAATTTGTATGGTAGATTTTTTATGAAATATTTCAACTTGTATCAGCTCCGGATTTGGCCATGTGTTTCGAGAACTTTACAATGTATGTCATGCCATGTCTTCTTTTCAGCCTGGATTTGGGTATCAGCAGCAGCTTGTTCCTGGTATGAGACCTGGTGGGCCTCTCATGCCAAATATGTTTTTGCCTATGGTCCAACAAGGGCCTCAAGGTCCACGTCCTGGTGGTAGGCGTGCCAACGGTGTTCCTTTGCAACAAGTCCCACAGCCTGTTTCTGTAATGCAGCAGCCGGTTTGTGGCCCTTTGACTCGTGCTTTTTCCCCTTGATTTTTTGGCTTTTTTCATTTGTTTCTTTTGTGCAGATGCTTCCTAGGGGACGCGGCTATCGCTACCCCCCTGTGCGTAGCATTCCTGATGTCTCTTTGCAAGGGATGGCTGGAAGCATGATTCCTGTCCCTTATGAGATGGGTGGCATGCCGTTGCGTGAATCAGGAGTGTCTCAGCCCATTCCAATAGGCGCGCTGGCATCTGCACTTGCAAATGCTTCGCCCATAGAACAGCGGACGGTGAGTATTGCCACGTGTCTCCCTCATGTACATGATGTTATCATTGTACGACTTTTGGCCTATACTTATGAAATATATCCAAGAGTTGTAGAATGTGTCCAATTCAAATGTGACCATATGTCATTCGATTCCGAGTCATATTTCTTGATAGTCTTTTCCCATTAAAGGAGTTACTGCACCAAAAAGTTGTTTTCTTTTCCCTTTCAGCTGTTTTGGCTATATGGTGTCTAAGAACATAGTAATTATTGAATTTAATTTTCCAAGTAACCATTTATTCTTGTGAAATTTAGTCTTGTTAATTTTGGCATGCCTTTATTTATTATTGCTTTGAATTATCAAAACAATATTAAAGAGTGCATATTAGATTGTATTTTGATTTCTTGGTTAAGATTCTGGACGCAACACTTGCCATTTAGTTGATATACCATTCACAAGCAGCTTGGCTTTGGCCCTTACATTTATCTTGTGATGATGATGTCTTTTGATACGGATGAGTTTGGTTTTTGGTATAAATAGATGCTGGGTGAAAATTTGTATCCACTTGTGGAACAATTGGAGCCAGAGATGGCAGCCAAGGTGACAGGCATGCTATTGGAGATGGATCAGACTGAGGTTTTGCACTTGTTGGAGTCACCAGAGGCTCTTAAGGCTAAGGTTGCGGAGGCTATGGACGTCCTGCGGAATGTGTCTCAGCAGCAGGCTGGCCACTCTGCCGACCAATTGGCTTCTCTGTCTTTGAATGATTGACTTGGTTTGAGGAAAACATGGTCGTGCAAATGTGTCAGTCAGTTAAAGGCAACTGTTTTTAGTTTTTACTTTTGATGCGTGAGACTTCAAAGTTTGGGATTTTCTATGACACCTTGAATCTTTTTTTTTTTGTTGGCAAGTTGAATGTTGAATGTGTTGTGGAACCTTTATTTATGTGTGCTCTTTTTTCCAATATTTAACCAGACGATTTTGGGCTGATTTGGTTGATGTTTTGATTCTCTCTTGACTATCATTGCTTGTCAGTGTAGCTCAAGTACGATTGATTGGTATCTATTTACATTCTGAAGGTTTAAGCGACGCAATATGTTCACTTAGTTGTGTTCCTCATGGGAGGAAAAATAACACACAAGAACCAACTCGCATCGATCGTCTGTTCGACAAAAACCCTTGTCCTTTCGAACAATAGATTGATACATCTTTATTTTTAAAAAAATCAAACGTATTTCACCTGTCATAAAAACTCGACACGTTTATACTTTCTGATGGTGAGTTTTATGCATGATCTTAAAAAGCAAAGTCCTATTAATTATACATAGGATCATGCAATTAACCCTTAATATCTTGTAAATTTAGATATTATTGACCGACGATTTCGGTTGGGAATAAATCTAGCAAGCGGACTAGGTCAAGTTATAATAAATGGATGATGAGTCCAAGTATCGATCTCACAGATACTAATATTTAATTACTAGAATTTATATCACTTAACTTAAGCTAGACAAAATAAATAAAAAGATGATATGTGAATTATTAATCTAAACTTTAAATAAAATAATTGCAATTAAAAACGACGGATTCAGATATCAAAGGAGGGATTCAAATTCAAATAAATAACTAAGATACACAACGGTACCAAACTCTACTATGTTGACACGTGTTAAAATCCAATTAATTATTTAATTCTTGACAATCACGGTGAAATCCCCAAATTTATTTATTAAACGATTCCTCGAGTTAATAAACCTATTTAAGTCTAACAGTCCAATTATTTCTAATTGAATTTAATTGGATTTAAATGCATTAAATCTTCGTGGAATTTCAGTTTTCACCTAAAACCGCACACTGAAACCGAATACTATTTCTAGTCAGTTTAATCATGTGTTGATGACTGTTAGGATCGATTAGGGGGGTAATCGTTGAGCTACAATAGCTCGGTTCTTGAAATATTGAACACCGATGAATTAAATCGAGTTTGGTGTTCAAACCAAGCGGAAGATACTCGAAATAATTCTTCGTAGAAACCGATTAAATCTTTTGTAAACCATTTAAGATATATGCAAGTTGAATGAGTAAAAAGATTTTTGGTTGAAGCATTTTATCAAACACTAGGTATGCAATATTTTGGTATTTGAAGAACACAAAAAAATGCTTCAACAATGCATCTTTAAAACTATGGAAATGATAAATAAATGCAATAAACAAATAGACACGAATTTGTTTATGGATGTTCGGAGATTTCAAACACTCCTACGTCACCCCTTCTTCCCCTTGGGAAGGATCCACTAGAAGACTTTGATTTATACAACACCTTGTACAAACTCATTCAGCTAGGACTTACCCACTGTCTAAACTGAACTCCTAGCACTCACGATTGTAGGCAGCACCTCACAATCAGCATATTGTTTAATGTCTCATATGCAAAGACTACATACACAAGTTTTACGTCTTTGTGCAAGACTCACTCAACTAATCTTTGAACTTCAACTCTCTTGTATATGTGTGAGTGATTGTGTGTGAGGAATTTATCATTTACAGTGTATATCTCAAGTGTATCCTCACACAAGCGCTTGTGCTCTCAACTAGCTGATTTCTTCATGCTAACTGCCCATACTTTGAATCCTCTTCCAAAAGCTCTTGTTTGATCTTCAAGATGTTGTATTTATAGGCTCCAACACTGATATATACGTTAGACACAAGAATATGACCGTTGGAAAGTTTCTGTACTGTTTTCGAGATTGCAACGGTCAAATTCAGCTTGCTGGGCATTTTCCCGACTGGTCAACTCTGGTCAACTGGTCAACTCAACTGGTCATTCAGTCGGACTGGTTCAGTTGGACTGGTTCAACTGGTCTTCAGCTGGTTCAGTTTCAGCTGGTGTGCTGAAATCAGCCTAGCTGATTTCAGTTTGTGCAGAACTAGTAGCTTCATTGTCATTTATCACCATCGTAAGCTTCGATTCAGACTTTGACTTATAAGAATGATTTGTAGATCTTTGTCTTATCTTTCCAACGCATACTGAATCGCTTCGTTTCGATAACCGAGCTGAGAGATATGACCAAAATACGGCAGCTGCTCAAACACAACTGATTTCTGTTTTCGTGTGATCAGTTCGGTAATTGAGCGATCAGTTAGACAATGATAACATCCGATTTTGCCCAACTGACGTGAAATACAACCTGTTCCAAATTGAGTTTTCTAATCCGTCCAATTGGCGGATTGTCATTTGGAGCATCCAGTTGAGAGATATCATCAAAATACCGAAGCTCGCCAGAAATTCAGTTTGTGCAAAATTCAGTTTCAACTAGCTTCTTGTGTTTGCAACTTCACACTTGAGTAAATATGTTAGAAACATAATAACAAGTTTTGTTAACATCAAAATCAAGATTGCGAACTTGAAAAGTTCCAACAATCTCCCCCTTTTTGATGATCACAAAACTTGGATAAACAATCAACTCAACTAACATATTTCTCCCCTTTTTGTGTGAATCAAAAAGTTATATTTTCAAAATATTTTAAACAAAATTTTCTCCCCCTCAATATTTAAAAATAATCTACTCATTAAAGTTATAATGAGTTCTCTCCCTATATTTTTAAAATTTTGAAAATTGTAAAAGAGGAGGGATAACTAACCAATTTTCTCCATGGCTCATTTTCTGCTGCAGCACATATGCTCTGTGTTCAACAAATAAACTGTATTTTCTCGGGCATAATTAGGCTGGATATTTTATACCGCTGTAAACCTCTACAAGTCTAGTTTGCAACGCAAAAAACGTTTCGTCATTTGGACACTTAAGCAAGGAGATATGCCATTTTTCCCATGGTCGCTACAAGCTGCGCGAAAATTCAGTTTTGCATATATATGTGCAAAAAAATATGAAATCTCGAATTTTAAACATCAAAATCAGTTTCAATGTTATTTCAAGAACAACCCGCTCTGATACCACTTGTTAGGATCGATTAGGGGGGTAATCGTTGAGCTACAATAGCTCGGTTCTTGAAATATTGAACACCAATGAATTAAATCGAGTTTGGTGTTCAAACCAAGCGGAAGATACTCGAAATAATCCTTCGTAGAAACCGATTAAATCTTTTGTAAACCATTTAAGATATATGCAAGTTGAATGAGTAAAAAGATTTTCGGTTGAAGCATTTTATCAAACACTAGGTATGCAATATTTTGGTATTTGAAGAACACAAAAAAATGCTTCAACAATGCATCTTTAAAACTATGGAAATGATAAATAAATGCAATAAACAAATAGACACGAATTTGTTTATGGATGTTCGGAGATTTCAAACACTCCTACGTCACCCCTTCTTCCCCTTGGGAAGGATCCACTAGAAGACTTTGATTTATACAACACCTTGTACAAACTCATTCAGCTAGGACTTACCCACTGCCTAAACTGAACTCCTAGCACTCACGATTGTAGGCAGCACCTCACAATCAGCATATTGTTTAATGTCTCATATGCAAAGACTACATACACAAGTTTTACGTCTTTGTGCAAGACTCACTCAACTAATCTTTGAACTTCAACTCTCTTGTATATGTGTGAGTGATTGTGTGTGAGTAATTTGTCATTTACAGTGTATATCTCAAGTGTATCCTCACACAAGGGCTTGTGCTCTCAACTAGCTGATTTCTTCATGCTAACTGTCCATACTTTGAATCCTCTTCCAAAAGCTCTTGTTTGATCTTCAAGATGTTGTATTTATAGGCTCCAACACTGATATATACGTTAGACACAAGAATATTACCGTTGGAAAGTTTCTGTACTGTTTCCGAGATTGCCACGGTCAAATTCAGCTTGCTGGGCATTTTCCCGACTGGTCAACTCTGGTCAACTGGTCAACTCAACTGGTCATTCAGTCGGACTGGTTCAGTTGGTCTGGTTCAGTTCAACTGGTTCAGTTTGACTGGTTCAACTGGTCTTCAGCTGGTTCAGTTTCAGCTGGTGTGCCGAAATCAGCCTAGCTGATTTCAGTTTGTGCAGAACCAGTAGCTTCATTGTCATTTATCACCATCGTAAGCTTCGATTCAGACTTTGACTTATAAGAATGATTTGTAGATCTTTGTCTTATCTTTCCAACGCATACTGAATCGCTTCGTTTCGATAACCGAGCTGAGAGATATGACCAAAATATGGCAGCTGCTCAAACACAACTGATTGCTGTTTTCGTGTGATCAGTTTGGTAATTGAGCGATCAGTTAGACAATAATAACATCCGATTTTTCCCAACTGACGTGAATTACAACTTGTTCCAAATTGAGTTTTCTAATCAGTCCAATTGGCGGATTGTCATTTGGAGCATCCAGTTGAGAGATATCATCAAAATACCGAAGCTCGCCAGAAATTCAGTTTGTGCAAAATTCAGTTTCAACTAGCTTCTTGTGTTTGCAACTTCACACTTGAGTAAATATGTTAGAAACACAATAACAAGTTTTGTTAATATCAAAATCAAGATTGCGAACTTGAAAAGTTCCAACAATGACGTCTTTGTTGCTATTTTTAATCATCCATCTTCCGATTCGTGATTAATCAACATACATGTAAATAGTTGATCAGGCTATTAACAAGAAATATTAAACCAACGTCAATCAATAATTAAAATCAAGAAAAATAATATATTGAAAAGAAACTAAATATTAAACAAAGTATTGTTTGGCCCTATCGTGGTCTTTGTCTAAAGAAAATTATTCCATGAATTCAAAAGAAAAGTGAGAACACATATTTAAGTTCATAGAAGAAAACAAAATAAAAAATGAGTGGAAGGAATTCTCAGTGATTTGTAGTGTGTGTAAGGAATTCCTCCCTGTTTCTTCTCTCTTCTTCCTCCCTGTAGCCTTCTGTTCTACGCTTCCTTCCTCTTTTCCCCTTCTCTGGTGTTCACTTCCGTTCCCTCTCCTTTCTTCTCTGTCCTTCTCTGTCTCTCTCTTCTGCACGCTTCTCTCCTCTCTCTTCCACGCTGATTTTTTTCTCTTTTGTTGCGCCTCCACTTTTTCACGTCTCAGCATCTTCTCCTTTTATCCTTGCTCAATGGGCTTAATCCTCCAATTTCTTGAAACCCATCTCAAACTTAACCCTTGTAAATAAGATTGTAGATTTTATTTTCAAATATGAGACTCCATCTTTATCAAAACTTCAATAATATCAAGATAATAAATATAAGAATATTTTATTTCTTTTCTTTTGGTATTTTCTTCCTTTGAAGTCTTGTAAATTTATTTTATTTCTAAATTTAATCATTGTTCCTCTTTTATTTAAATCTACAATTATTAATTCAATTAAGCACATAATTAGAGATAAAAAGTCTAGATAAGAGCAAATATTATCAAATCAAATCCTTAAAATAGCAATTTTCCTTGAAATAACCTTATAGAAGTAACACTATCGACAAAAAGTAGGTCTGCCCAAACAACTCGACTTGCAAATGCCGGTGAAACGTTATTTAAGGATCATTTTTGACTTGATGTCTTATATAAAGTAGAATCTGAATCAACTTAAACCTTGTGAATTCAGGATCGATTGTGTATATCTATGGTCATATTCGAACTGTTGAATAAACAAGCTTTGTACGAACTAGAGTCCTAATTAGTACAGAATATTTACAAAACTCGCCCAACCTCGGTCGACCCGACCAGACTTTACTCTTTGGAAAGGAGTCACGTTTGGGCCTCAAAATAGTTTCTCCGTTAACACAGCACAGCTTCAAATTTTAAGCATCCAAGCGAGCAACTTGCCTTTGTCTCATTCCAACCACAGCAGCTGCCGGATTGTCTTCGTTAACGTCAGTGCCATTAGCAGTAGAATCTTGGTTCTCAAGGGTAGGATGGGAATCAGATTGTTGATTCTCCAACTTCTCCCCAAAATTATGGAGTCTACGACCGATCAAATATCTGTCATCGCGTATAGAATTGTGGAGATTGGTGAACCAGACATGAAAGCGTTTGGCGCAGAAAAATATCAAACTGAGGATGAGACATCCCACCCAGGCGAATCGATAGACAGCAGAATTCACTATTAATGGGTACCCCAATATCGGAAAGACCCCTCTTGCTAAAACATAGGGAACACATAAAGCCGTAAGCAGCTTCATAATGATTGGGAAGACTATCTCGCGCATCACCCAAAGACCTTGGAGCCTCGAGAAACCATCGTCTCTAACCCTTTCAAATTTAACACGCCAGCTCTCGTCCATTAGTGGCATCATGTGATCCAGCATAACCTGTTATAATGAAAACACAAGTTCAACCTGACCTGCATCAAACCATCCATCTACAATCCCTTCTACACTCAAAAGACTTGGTTAAAACACAAATTTTTGTGGACAAGTGGTAACTAATTAAATCACAGTAAAATAGAAGGTTTTCCTGAGAAGATATGGACAAAGAAGTCTACTGCTCACCAGTCTAGTCCAGATCTTCAAAAAGATCAGTCCTAGAGCCCAATCCTGGTACAAAAGAAAAACTGGACTTTCATCCACAGGCACCCGCATAGGCACGATCACGAGAAGTTCAAAAAGCAGTCCAATCAACACAGGAATGACAAAAATCTGGAATATTGAGGCAATACACTAGTTAGCAGAACTAATACATATGACACTATTTAATCACAGACCAACACATTCTTACCCATATCGACAAGAGAAAAGAGCTCTTGAGAATAATGCCACACCATTTTGTAATCTGTTTGAGTAAAACTCGAGTTCTTCTGGTTCTTACAAGCTCAATACAATACCTTGTTCCAGCCGAAGCAGTCCAAATAACATAGCTTCCGATCACAAAAGCATATATATCTAATAAAAGAACATGTGAGCAATTTTAGCTTATCCTAATATTAAAGAATAAAAAAAGGATAATTAATTGATTCATCCAATAAAATACCATTGCATTTGATTCCATGAGTAATTGGGAGAAGTGGGATGGCATTGAAGAGCAATCGACCAATTGAAATGGGTACAATTATCAACGCAGAGTTGAAGACCAGCAGGGTCATCCAAGCCACAACCAACAGCAGCACGATACGGAGTACAAAGGCCCACCTTCTAAAAGATTAACGTAGATGGTATAAAGAAAAAAAGCCATAGTCGACAATCATTTTAAAAGGAGATCAAAAAACTTGCACAGAATGCCAATACAATTATAAGCGCTCTACACAAGGCAAAGCTAAGATTTGGCTAAATAAAAAATTTCATAAAACTGATAATAAAATATTAGGATTCATCAAATTCATCAATTAGTAAACTTGACTGCTAAGTGCAACCTATAAAATTAAAACAGATGGTGCAGAAATTAATGAGATAACCAATTCCAAGGGTTTCACCAGAAGCATCTCAGTCCTGCAATACCTTAGCCAAACACAAGATATTGACGTGACCCATACATACATTGAAACAACCCTCTCAAAGAACAATCAGACAGTGTCATGAAAAGCTCAACCAAGCAAAAATTATCAAACTGAAATCGTGATATTAATTAGCCAGCAATCCCCTTCATAGCAAGAACATAAAATGCTTATGAGAATGTAGGCCGCTTCATAGAATAACAGCTGATCATACAAGCGGCTAAATAAAAAACTCATCCAAAACTCAAGCTATAGAGAATTTAGATTTCCTTTAATGAAGCCTACCACATTAAATTCTTTCACAAAGCGGAAACGGTGTGAAAGTTGAACCAGTAAATCTCCTTATTGGCTTACTTTCCAAACCATACTTGACGGTCACATTATCTAAAACCTCTAACTTAGAAAATTTTGAACCTTTCACTATTTACTGATGAATAGAAACGACATGTTTTTTTTTAAAATTTTGGGTGTCAGGTAAATTCTTTAATCCATTTTCATTGAATTTGACATCGCCCCTAGGGCTTAGGCTGAAAAATAGTTTCTTCTCTCCAAAATTAGACTCTACCAATAATTTTCCTAAACAGTCACTCAAGATAACTGTTTAAATCATAAATAAAATTAAGGCAGTCTGACCGACCCCCTCTCGCACATGATGGTAGACGATAGAATACCATCAAACTTACTCTGGGTCAGTTGTTTCTTCAGCTTCATACTCTCCAACATTAGTATTTGTCGCTACACGTCTGGGTCTGTTTACAAGTCCAAGGGCCAGAGCTCGTTCCTGCAAAGCAGCATGGGCTTGTCCTCTATCCTGCCGACCTAGATCCCGGTTTCCATGTTCTTGACCACCATTATCCTCTGGCTTTGGTAGAAGAAAATCTGTTAAACCAAGTGCCCAACCAACAGCAGTAAACCAATACCGGAGAATTGATTTGAGAGTATGTCTTAGTTTAAAATGTTGGACAGCGAAAGGAATGCATATTTGAAAGAGAAGCATGTCTGCAGGAATTTCAGTAAATGGGTCGGATACCCTGCAAATTACAAGAGTAGTCTTAAGAATTGAAAGGAGCAAGTCCGTTAAGAGGACAATGCAAGACCAAATGAACAATAAGATTTCCAAGCGGGAAAAGCAATCTTACGAAATATCAAAAGGGAAAATGGATGGAGCCATTTGCATTGCGAGCTTGACTGGCAAAAATACAAGCATCACTATCAAACTCCCATAGACAAAAACAGACAACAGAACCCTACGAGCATGTTTGTGGACAGGATCATCAATCAGATCACGAAAAGGGTTGTAATTCGGATCAGCAGGATCCCGGAGAAAATACAGCACACCATTACGCAATACCTACATGGACATATAAAACGATCCGAGGGCATGTAAAATAAGTCTTACTTTATATACCATACAATAGGAAATTAATAATTTGGAACAATAAGTACCCCTCGAAGAAGGCTGACGAAGATGCTTATTTGCAGCATGTAAACAATACCTACAACCCAATGAACCAAGGCACTTGCCAATGGTGAGACTGAGAAGAACTCAACCCTCTGTGATATTGTCTTCCCGAACATTCTAATAGTGCAAAGATCAAGCCACCAACCGCACATGAGAGGAAAAACCCCAAGTTCAATAACCAGGAGGAAGGCAACCTTAATCGTAGTCATTAAATGTCTCATGGCTGCCACAAACTGCCTGAAGAGGGATGGAATAGTTTCTGCGATGGACGTAAAACCATAGAACCTCCCCATGGTCAAAGGCTCTCCTCTGGAATACCGAATAAACGTAATAATCCCGACATAGAAGATAATAAATGCAAATATAAACATGTATCCAACAGCAAGGGTGGTGACATCAGAAAGGCGTGACACCCCAGTAGACTGAACTTTCAAAAGGTCCATTGCAATGGCAGAGCTAATGTTGACCTCAGTTTGTCCTGTTGCATTTATTTTCAGAGCATCGACAACCTGACCAAGCATACTACTTTCATTGCTATCAGATGTCAAATTTACAGAAGCCGTCAATGCATTCTTCAGTGTAAGACTGGCCAATGAAAGTGCTGACTCAGTAAGAGGCACAAATGCAGATAGCAAAGGACTAGCAGCAGAAGATAAAAACCATGACATATAGAAGAGTATAAGTCGTCCTAATGAAAAGGGGACGAAAATCACAACACCGAGGAATATCATGTTGCTTGCAAGGACCTGAGGAAAAAGAGAAGGAAATAGAATGAACTGACCATACAGTATAAGTCCTCCTAATGCAATAGAGACGAGTGAAGGCGGCTTCAACTAAAAAAGGAGACTAATTAGCTGGTCAATTTAACACGACTGAGAAATTTTAAATGACAATTGATTCCAAAAGAAAGACAGATATGGATTCCAACATTATATTCAATCCTGTAAGAAACTTGAAACTCTCCTACATGCATGCATACAGAAGCTAACAGAAGCCCATGAAATCCATGGAATAGATCGGGGAAAAGAAAAAAAATACAGTTAATCTATAACATGATATTTGAAAGAAATGCAATCGAATCATGATTTTCACAGAGAAATTAATGGAGGACATCTCACAGTGAATGCATTTTCCACCAGATGAAATACAGGTCCCTGCATGCCAACCAGTTCATCAAAAGGTACATCCTCTGCACCATCGGCATCATCCAGACCATCAAACATCTGCTCAACATGGGCCTCAAGGCGAGCTGCTTGCATCTCCCACCTGGCTGCAACATTTTCTGCATTCCTTCGGATCATCTGACCGGCCCCACCAATTCCCTGTGCTCCACCATCCTCGCCATTCCCATCTGCTGCAACATTTCTATTGGCTTGAGCAGCTTGCCTTCTTGCACCTCGAACTCCATTTCTATCTCCTTCATCTTCTCTATCAGCATCATGGCCCCCAAGTTCGCGTAAATGTCTAAAGTAATCTCTCAGTGAAGTTGCTCCAAGGAAAATGAACACAATGCTCGCTGAGAGCAGAAATCCATGTAAACAGTCTGTAAGAATGACCGTCGTACCCAAATGACTCAAAAATAGTCTTTGAGCTTCACCAAAACTTCTAACAAAGGCCAACCGCCATATCCAAAACGTGATAAATGGAATTATGAGAAGCCAGACACAAAGCACAAAGCTGAGGCGTAGAAAGAAGTGTAGAACATGGTATGCTTTCATGGTAATCCCAGCAATGAATTCCAGAAATGGAAGTCTAGTTGGAGCATTATCCGCGTAAACCGGAGAAAATGAAAATGGATGTTTGCAGACCTACATTGAATGAAATCAGCGAGTAAGGCTTAGAACGTCCTGGAATTAAGACACAAGACAGGATTAATTTTTCATAGCAGAATGCTGAACAATGAACAACCGGAAATTTTTAACTAGATAAGCCGTCAATCATAAATTTCTGCAGTATATTAAAGATGACAGATTCATGAAAAGTCTTATTAATTAATGGTACGTGAAACTTCAATGACACAAATTCAGGTTCCTAGTGCCTACCTAAGCAAACATTTTTTACAAAAATATACCAACAAGTGAGATAAAGAGAACAATCAGACAATCGAATTCCACCTCCCACGAGGAAAAACACGGAAAGTCCAGGAATTTATTTTCCCGTCTCGTCTTACTTTCATTTCGGCACTAACTAAACCAAAACAACTAATTACCAGCGGCCTAATCACCAAATAAAGTTCCCGGAACATCTTGACTCGCCAAAAATCTCATCAAATCCATTTGAAATGAAATTAAACCAAGTCAACAGAAATCACAGCAACCAAACTACAACTCGCAATAACAAAGTTGAAGACACGCAAGTCATAACCACAACAATCAAATACTACGAACCTCGCATTGGCGAGCGTTACTGTGAGTAAGCCACTGAAGAAGGCATTCCTGGTGCACAAACTTGATGCTTCCGCTGCACGCGCAGGGGTACTGCAGCGGATTATCGATGTCCCCAGGATTCCGGCAGATCCGGCAAACATCCTCTTCCTCCTCCTCATCCAACAAATCGTACTTGCTTACCCCGTTAATATCAATATTTTTCATGGTGTTACTGCTGCCATAACTGCTCACGCCTGGCGAAGAATCAACAGACGACGGCTCCGCCACCGCGTGAGACGAGGACGAAGATCCAGCCGACGCCGCCTCCGTTGCCGATCCGATCTCCATCCAGCCGGCGGGATAAACCAGGTGAACCCTTAGGGTACGTTAAAATTTGTGCGTTCCGGAATGGAGGTGGGGTTAAGATTTGCTCTAATTTGATTTTAGATGAGGCTATTTATTAGTGGAGAATAACTGAGGTGACGGTTTTGCCCCTGCCGTGGAGGACATTTTGGGAAACGCGCATGTATATACTCTCCGCGGATGGCCGGTTGCGGTGGTTTAGCATTGACCGGGAAAGTAATAGTGGGAATGCAATGGAAGGGCATGGCGGCCTCAATTACTTTTTAGAAAAAAATTTGTGAAATATAACTATGTCCCCTTCCCATGTGCAGATGACATTTATTCGATTTAATTTGATCTAACTTAATTAACTCATAAAAAATATTATTTTTCAATGAATTAATTGCATCGATATATATATGTGTGTGTGAGTAGGTTTTTTGTGAGACGGT
This sequence comes from Primulina eburnea, assembly GCF_022965805.1. NCBI lineage: Eukaryota > Viridiplantae > Streptophyta > Magnoliopsida > Lamiales > Gesneriaceae > Primulina > Primulina eburnea. The sequence continues at coordinate 10,569,859 of NC_133101.1, forward strand.
CTCACGAATATTTATATGTGCGACGGGTCAACACTACTGATATTCACAATAAAAAATAATAATCTTAGCATAAAAAGTAATATTTCTTCATGTACGACCCAAATAAGAAATCTGTCTCACAAAATACGACCGTGAGATCATCTCACACAATTTTTTGTATATATATATAATATAAAACGTGTCACAAAATATATTATATATATATAATGTGTCACAAAATATCTATTTTATCTTAAATATCCAAGTCACGGAATCATTATAACCAAGTCGTTCGTTTAGTTCTCTCTTCGGCATTCAAACCCTTCGATGTGACGTGTCCGCTCTTACCAAGATTTGACTATTTTGACGAACACAAGATGTTGCATAAATAATGTATTTATAGTCGACTGTTACATTTATATATTGTTATACAAGAAAATCTACCATTTTCGTTACTAGTTGACGAATGTCCAAAGCGACATGGTGTGACTTTATTTCTTAGAAACATGTAATAGAAAATTTGATCAATTGAAAAAAAACCGTTTAAAATATTACAAAAATCTAAATTATAATAAGTGTTGAGAGAAGGTTGATGTTTATCGAAATATGTCTCAAAGTTAAGTCAATGGGAGCTGAAAACCATTGAGTTAGTTGCATGCACATTGAAACATCTACGACTTAAAATACTGTTAAAACTTTTTTTTTACATATTCATCTTCGAAATTCTTAAAATTTGTATGCATGCGACATTGCTGTAAAATACTCTTTTAAAAATAATCGTAATTAAATAACAAATAAAACACTACAGTTAAAAATGGCGAACTCGTCCATCAAAAAATGTGCGTAAAAATAAACAAGTAAAAGTCCTAATAATCATTAACATGTCAAAATCAGTGCATAAAAATGTTCATGTTCACTCTAAAATAATAAAAACGTGATGTGCGAAAAATATGGTCCTCGGGTCAAGTGCGCAAATCCAGCCCTACCTACTCAAAATTCAGCACCCCCAGCCTCCTCAACAATCACTTGCATCATAGACGCCTAGTGAGTCTAAAGATTCAACACATCTGTATAGTTAATAGCAAATACGTATACATAACATGCAACAGTGAAAAGTGCTGTAATAAAATACGTTTCATGATCTTAAAAATGTAAACAAAAACATATTCTAAAAGCATGCGTGTCAAAACAGCTCAGCGTATCACCATATATTTATACATTTACTTTAATTAAATTCAGTTCATTAGTTGTGACTTTCGTGTCAGCTTTATTCGATGGATCCATCTACGTATAACTGTGGTACCAGGCGGCTATCGGACATTAGCGACAGTATTATCCATCCACTGTGCCTAGGCCTCATCATCATCGTATACATATATCGTCAGTTACAACCAACTATCACCCTTCAAAAGCATTATCATTTTCATCACTTATTAAAATCATACATATACGAAATTTTTCTTAAATCAAGCATGCAACGTATTTTTTCATAATTCACAAAAATCATCCTCGTGATACAAAAACATTTAAATAAAACATGCCAAATTGTGCTCAGGCCATTGTCAGAACTAAAATCTCGACTCAGGTGCAAAATGATCATTTTGCCCCTGGAAACCCAAAATGACCACTTTATCCCTGGACCTCAAAATTTCGACCTGAAACTTACCAAACTCCTTAAAACATCGCAAACCAATAAGCATTTCTTTGACGTAAAACCGAGCCCGTTTCAGAAGTTATACGATTCATTTTAAAACTTGGACCCGAGTCCCGGTTTTATCCCGAATCAACCTGAAACTCAACCAAATTTTTCCAAACTTAAACCGTGACTAAAAACTACGGGACCAGCCTAAAAACCACTTATTTCAGACCCCTTATGACCCTCAATTAGTAAACACAAGTTGCTGGAAATTCTGAACATGCATACTCGAACCCTAGTGCACCACGCTTCCATAATTTCGACCCTAGCTCAAGACCAAGCGGACCAGCAGCTAACCATCTATTCTGGTACCAAGTTCGAACCCAAGAGGCTCTCGTTTACGAACCCTAGCTGACCCTACTTCCCGAAACATCAGCTCCGTGCGCTACCCTTGAAACCGCGCCACACAAGCTAACGAACCCTCCCTCGACCTAACCCCTTCGGCCGACTCGTAGACCACGAAAAGCCGTTCATGGCCCTCTCCCGGATCTGTCACGGACCCAAGAGGGTCAGTTTCTTGGCTGGATTCAAGCCATGCACGATGGCACAACCCAAAGCCTTTGATCTCGCCAAAACCGAGCCAACAATCGCTAAGAATCGATCGGCCCTCAATGCTTTCGACACTAAGCCAACTCCAGCCCCTTGCTACCTTAGTTCATGACGTTAACAGCCCCCTAGCACGAAGGTTAGTAGCCCCCTTACACAAACAAATCAAGGAAGACATGAGCATGAGTCATGTAAAAGGCAATTTTCATGTCAAACTTATACAAAAACGTGAACACATGGTAGATCAAAAGATTTCTATGCATTTACATAAACTTTAGCATAATATTGGCATGAATGAAGCGAAAAAGAAGATACATGCGTGCCTTAGCGTTTAAATGAGAATATCTACGTGCGGGACGTAACTGGAGAGGCGGGAGAGATGTTTTCTTGAAAATATTGAGGGGCCGAAGCTTGCTACTGCAAAGGGGAGGGAAGGCTGCTGAAAAACGTTGGGGAGTGGCTGCTGAAATGTGAGGTGGGCGGCAAAGGGTGTTATGTAGGGTTCGTGTTTGATTAAGTGTAGTTTAGGTTAATAAAATATGCACTAATGAGCCTTAATTAAAAATTAAAAGGGTTTTGAGTCCATTAGGCTATAAAACAAACCCAACAAGTTCAATAACACTCCCGAAAAATATTTTATTTTGATACGTTTTAGAAAATATTGCCCGAAACCTCAAAAGTTCTACGAATCGTTAAAATTTGCGTATCGATAAAAATTATAACCCGGCAAGTAAAAATACCCAACCAAGGCTCACTTTCGAAAAATACCCTTATGACACTTCAAACTAATTAATTAAAATTAATCATTCAATAAAAAAATATTTTTCCTGATAACCCCCGGTCTACGTTCCTCGTTTGAGCTCGAAATGTAACTTAATGAAACTTTAAAATAATCATGCAATAAACTCTAACCATGCAATAATCACGCATTAAATGCATAAAAATCTTTAAACACATCTTTTAAATAAACTCTAGATTACATGGATTCAGATTACGTAAATCGAATTTTATGGACCTTACAGATGTGTTCTGTCAGTTGGAAAGAGTTGGGAGCTGTTACTTTGGAGAGTTTCTCGGCTGAAGGAAAAGATATATATAGAACACAGAAAAGGATTACGAGAGGCTCAAGCCCAAGAAAAGAGAAGAGATCAAGGAGAATAAGCTTGATTGAAAATTCTTGAGTGCTATTTATATCTCTATAATTGTAAATACTCTCTGGTGATTGAATAAAGAGTGGGTCTTTTTTCTTCCCGTGGACGTAGGTCATTCAAGGCCGAACCACGTAATTTCTTTGTCTATCATTTTCTTTTATGCTTGAGTGCTGGTACACCAACTCGCAAGCAAGGAACGTGTTCATCATCTTACTGATTTGGAAACAAAATCATCACAAGTGGCGCCGTCTGTGGGTAACCAATCCACAAATCAATTGACAAATCAAGAAGATGTGCTCTATGAAGTACGACATAGAGAAATTCACAGGAAACAATGACTTTGGGCTGTGGGTAATCAAGATGCGTGCTATTTTGATTCAACAAGGGCTAGTTGAAGCCCTAAAAGGTGGAGTAACAACAGAAGAATATTCAAAAGAACAGATGGTCATTGCAGCCAAGGCTCAAAGTGCCATAATTCTATGTTTGGGGGACAAACCACTTCATGATTCTCCAAAGAAACCACTGCAGCTGCCATGTGGTGCAAAATTGAGAAGTTGTATATGACCAAGTATCTTGCCAATAGGTTGTACCTGAAACAAAGATTTTATTTGTTGCCACGGCTCAGCCCACTTGTGATATTGTCCACTTTGGCCCGAGGCCTCACGGTTTTAAAACGCATCGCATCGTGCGGCACACACACATTGGCTCAAACCTAGCTCTGATACCAAATGTCACGGTCCAGCCCACTTATGATATTCTCCGCTTTGGCCTGAGGCTGAGCCGTGACATTTGATATCAGAGCTAGGTTTGAGCCAGTGTGTGTGTGCCGCACGATATGACGCGTTTTAAAACCGTGAGGCCTCGGGCCAAATCGGACAATATTACATGTGGACTGGGCCATGACATTTGTTCAAGATTGGAGAAGGCAAGGGGATCCTGATCAAATAGATGACTTCATCAAGATTCTTGATGATCTTGAAAATATCGAGGTGAAGTTGGAAGAAGAGGACAAGGCTCTGATATTATTGAATTCCCTCCCAAACTCATATGAACATTTTAGAGATGCCTTATTGTGTGGAAGGGACAATCCATCACCCTTGAAGAGGTTCAATCTGCCATCTAAGCCAAAGAACTACAGAAGAGAATTCAGTCACAAAGGCAAGTTCATGGTGAGAGTCTGAACACTCGGAGAAGAACTAAAAGAAAAAAATATAAGAACAAAAGAGGCCGATCAAGATCCAAAAGCCACATCATATATAAGTGCTTTATATGCCACAAAGAAGGGCATTTTAAACATGACTGTCCAGTGGTGCGACTTTGATCGTTGAAATTCCAAAAGCAGATTCTCCACAAGTAGTATAATTCGGTGAGTTTGAACATCGTATCCACAAGGAAGCTAAGTTAATTACAAGTCCACTACAATGTCCTTTTGTTTTGTTTTTTTTTCTTTTAATTGTTTGAATCTTTAATTGGTAATTTTTAATTATTCAAATTTTAGTTGAAGTAGTTGAGATTAGAGGATCCACTCTTGGTATTTTAATAAAGATAACATTAATGAACATTATTGAAATCCACTTAATAAAATAATTTCAATATATTAAATAATCATATTTATATTATTTAAATATTATTATCTTATAAGTATATAATATATACCAAAACTTATAAATGTTGTCAAGTATTTATTGTGGTATATATATATTTGTTAACACTAAAATCAAGGTTTCCACTTTAAATGGTTGGTAAACCAAACAAACATTTAAATAGTACCAAGAAATTAATATTATGATATATTCATATATAATAAATCAAGGCATCCACTTTAAATAGTTAGGTAATATCAAATTAACATTTAAATGGTTTCAAAAATTTAGTGTAACATATAACAACAATAAATCAAAACTCTCACTTATAAACAGGGTATAATAATGTTTAAAGAAATAAATATAACATAAACAATAAATAATGAATAAATAATATAAAACATAAATTAATACCTTTTAAATTATCTTATATATTATTATACCAAGAGTTTCACCTTTTCATCTCAACTTTGGGAAAGTTACCTACTTATTATTCAAAGTGTAAAAATTTAAATATGAAATTAACATGTTAATTATATTTAAATGAAGAAATAAAAGAAAAACAAAGAGAGAAATATTATGAACTCAAACGTTTATTTATAAAATTACGGATATCTCAATACATTACAATACACCCATGTTTATAGCCAAATTTGGGAGAAAACCACAAATAAAATATTATTTTGTACATATAAGTCTTCATTGGTATTCCAAGAAATTATGTCATCATACACATCACTTTTAAAAATATTCTCATCCGATTTTGCTTTTCAACATAAAACAAAACATATAGATAATTCATTTTGTTGAATTGTGTTATTTTTTTGTTACCCTTTGACCAAGTAATTTGAGAGATATTGTCAAAATGCCCTAATATGGTAAAACTGTCACTCTTTTGGTAACTCTATTTGTTGCTTAATTTGATCTCAATTGTAAGAAGATTTTTATCTCATGCTTGCCACCGATATTGTAGATATTAAAATCAAATTTCTATAGGTCCAATAATCATTTTAATCTCATTTTCAAAGCCAATGTTATTCTTATTTTATCAAAACTGTAAAAATAATAAAAACTTATAATTACACAACTACTTATATTTTATATAATTTATTATAAAACATATAATATTTAAACACTTAATGAAACAAAAACTATAAATTTATATTATAAAACATTTAATTAATGTATAATTTTTTATGTTTATCACACCCCAACCAACTTATTGTTAGTCCCTAGAAATTTAAGCGTTAATAGCAACACAAAACATATTGATTAATTTAAATAGAAATATAATCAGAACTATCCAATTGTTTAAATTAAAATTGAAAAATGTCAAAGTTATATCAAGATCAACATAATTATAATTTATGAAATAATGAAAGCTAATCAATTCAAAGCTTATTTTCAAGTAATTAAATGTACATAACCTTGAGAAATTCCTAGTAAGAGTCCCGACTCCATATCCTCACAGGTTATTAAATGTTTCAATTCATGAGAATGATTTCTCTCATCGAGTTAGAATACAGATAAATGCTCAGGAAAATAGTTTACAGATTGCAAACAGACAAACGAGCCAAATTAATCAAAAGATATGAAATTCATTGATTCAAAATCTAGTTATTCTTATTATATTTTTTTTCCCTGATATTCTTTTGAGATTTTTTTTCCCTTTCAAATAATCATAGAATAAGACTAAGTTTATGCTCCTTGACCACATATTTATTTAATTTATATAATATATTTCTTTCTTTCTATTTTTTTTTCTTTTTTCTATGAGAGATAAATGGGTCGTAGCATATAACTTTAAAATTACATAAATATTCAACATCTCTTTTTTTTTCTTTTTTCCAGGAAATATCGATTTTTTTTCAAAATAAAAACTCAAGATCTAAACAATAGATAGCCTCTCTTATGATCAATACAGGCTCAAAAACTGATTTCTCAATTGTAATGCCCTAGATCTTATATCATGTTAATCAAAGATTTTTGAAGTTAAATTGATATAATTATAGATGGGCTATTACGAGACAAGATTGGCCAAACATATAAATTTCACAACTTTTGGGACAGAACTGTTGGCACCCGAGCGGTAGAAAATGACCGCCCGAGCGCCAATGTTCAATAGGATTTGGTTGCAGGCAGAAGAGTTGGCGCCCGGGCGGTAGTTTTTGACCGCCCGTGCGCCAAGGGTGCATTCGGAAATGTTTGGACAGAGAGTGCCGCGTTCGAGCGGTACTTTCTTACCGTTCGAGCGCCGACCCAAGTTCAAGAAAAGAAGACACGTTGCCTTAACATGCAATTGGAATATATATATACATATCTTCTTTAGAAATCAAAGAAACGAAGAAAGAAGAAATCGAGAAATCTTTTAGAAATCCTTACGCCTTTATATTTCAATCCGTCTGTTAGATTTTAAATCAGACTTCGGTACTGTGGTCAAAGCAACGCAGGCTACTACAGGACGTAAGTTTTGTTACGTTTTGACATGTTTGGAAATTATGATGTTGTTAGAATTGAATACACGTCATATATGTTGTTCTTGGCATGTTAGACAGCATAGAATCGAAGTCAGATTAAAAAACGGACTGAAGATGAAATTGTTATGAATTTCAGAATGAAATTGACTAGAATTTATATCAGATTGGTACGGTGGTTGATTGTAAATTGCTGGAATTAGTAGATACTGGTTTGGTATCACAGATATCGCGAGATTGTACTGTTGTACCGTCAGAATTTGATTAAACAGAAGTGTCGTGATTTGATTGGAATATTAATACAGAATATTGGTATTGTCATTGTCAGATTGAACAGTGACAGACTTTGAATCAAAACTTTGATTGTATCAGATCGACAGCAAGAAAGGTATAAATAAATGTTGATTCGGTATTGCACAACTCGAGTTAGGTTTGACTTGAATTTCCCTAAATCACATACTTTATTGTATTGCATTGATATTTGCAGATTATCAGATTGATATGTTAATCTATTGACTTAGAACAAAGTCAGAGTCCGAGTCTAGGGTAGATCAGCCTAGCTAGGGCAGAACCGCCGAGTCTTTCTCAGAACCGATAAGACTCTAGACTTACGGTGTATCGAAGAGCCTTAGATGTAGATCGACGTCTATCTCAGACACTCGATACAGCATACCAAAGTCTAAATTAGATTGGGATCCCTAGATTTGAGATAAGATAAGATTAGATCACGAGTCATTAATTCATGTAATCAGACTAGATACATGTTTTGATGTTGTTTATGCTTTTTATATATGTTTTATATGATTGCGTTTAATACATTGTTTATACTGGGATATTTATATCTCACCGGAGTTATCCGGCTGTTGTCTTATTTGTATGTGTGCATGACAACAGGTGGGACAGGTACAGGGTCACAGAGGTGAAGACAGATCGAGATTAGAGTGGTGATACCGGACTTGGATTAGAACTAGGGTTTGAACACTTGATAGTAGGTGTTGAACCTGAGTATGTATGATTGTATATTTTATCAGATTTATACTTTTATACTGAAATGTATAGGAGTTTGATTCCATTACCTTCCGCATTTTAAAAAAAAATTTAGACCCTGATTGCTATAATTGATTAATTAGTCCCAATGATGATTAAGAACTTGATTAGCGTCCGGGTCCCCACATCAATCCTCTCCACTCATTCACAAAATATGCGTGAGTTTAAAATTTTAGGTACTTTTATCATGTACATCTTGGGCCATATACTTTAATAATTGATCTTATCACAATGGTTAATCACTCTAAAATATTTCATAAATAATATTTTTATGGTGATCAGAAATTAAAATTGACTTTTTTCATATAAAAATTTAAACAACATTAGATAGATCAATGTATTTTCTAATTTAAATCTTTCAAACATATAATGTATGATATTTTTGCGAAAATTGCTAAGATACAAACAATAAACATGGTTTTATTTTAAAATAATATTTTTTAAATTTTGTTTAAGTTTGTTTTTTAAAAAAAAAAATCATTTTGGTGATTCTTCATACATAGAAGAAACTTTTAATTCATCCTCGATCGTATTACATATAATATTTCCTTCAGCTAAAGTTGTAGGAATAATACCCAAAACCTGACTACATTCAAAATGAACAGATGTTGAAACAGATCATATTAACCCAATATTACCTCCCCCATATACGAAGTGAATTTTTATCTTAGCCAATATCTTTCCAAGATTATTCGTTGCTTCTACAAATACTTCATTTTTCTCAGGACTCGACCCACAAAATACGTCGCTAGTAGCTGATAACTCCTCCCCTGATGGGACCGTTACGGAGTAGCTCACATCGAGTCCAATGGACTTGACATCCAAATAATTAACGAACATCTCTGAGATAAAAGAGTGAGTGGCCCGGAGTCTAACAAGGCCTTTGTGGCTACTCTCTTTATGAAGATATTTCCTGAGGGGCATTAGCACGACGCATAAACTTATACCCCAAAATACTAATTATAACATCATGCGTGGTTAGAAATCTCTAACCAAAGTCTCCAAAATACGAGAACAAACTATTAATCCCGAGTAAAATTTGAAGCATGAATGGCAAAAATAATACGATGTTAAATTAAATAGGTTACCAGTCAGTAGATTCGTGTCTGGGTTCGCCTCCTCGGCATGCATGGCGAACACTCTCCCCTGAGTCGGCTGCCTCCACTGCGGGCAGTCCTTCAGATGTGATCACTGGCTCGACACTTGAAGAATTTGTCCGAACCCCATAAACATTGTTCCATATGATGACGGTTGCATTTCAGGCACGCTGAATACTCACCAGGCTTCTGAGGAGATTTTTTTTTGCGGAATAAGACCTTTACCTTTCGGCGGTCCTTGAAACGGCCTCTTTCCCTGCAGTCCCTGGAGAGGGTTCTTAAACTGTTGTTGATGTGAGTGATGTTGCTGGGGTGCCTTATATGGTCTCTTGTACTGCCTGTCATTCTCAATATCCCTCTGGTCCTGATCTGCCGCCAAAGCTCTCGACACAGCAATAGCATAAGTGGTAGGACCATCAACTCTAACATAACGGCGCAAGATCGGCCGTAGTCCATCAATAAAATACCTCAGTTTCTCTCGGACATCATTCGCAATTAGGGGCACGAAGTGACACCCCCTCTCAAACTTCCTTACAAACTCTGCTACGTTGTTGTCTCCCTGTCGCAAAGTCATAAACTCCCTGGTCAGGCGAGAGCGTACTTACTCGGTAAAGTAATTGGAATAGAAGACCTCCTTAAAACCTGTCCAAATCAGGGTCTGCAAATTTACTGACACAGACACGATCTCCCACCACAATCTAACGTCCCTTGTCAGAAGAAAAGTTGCACATCTGACTATGTCTGCATCTTGCAGCTCCATAAAAGTGAATATCACCTCGATAGACTTAATTCATTCATCAGCTATCATCAGATCAGTAGTCCCCGAGAAGTTCTTTGGATCTATCCTCCAGAATCTCTCATACACCATCTCTGGCCTGGGCCTCGCTCCCAGTATCTACTCCAGCATTGTTCCCTAGCAACTGTGCGAAGAACTGTGTCATCCCTACAAGCATCTGTGCCTGGATATATGGCGGTGAACGAGAGTGGCCCTCTCCATCCGGAGCCTCTCTATTCTCTTCGCCTGCTCCACGTGCGATCATAAGTCTAGGAGGCATATCGTTCCAAAATTTACCCAACACGTAAACCAACATGCAAAAACATAATATACATATCATAAGATGAACGTAAATCGAACTTAAACATGTACAAGTTGAAATCGTGACCTTGATGCTTACTACATGAAAGAATTTTAAAAATTTAAAACTTACAGACTTGAGGCGTGACTTCGTGAGCTTCTTGCAACCGGTATTAGGCATAACCCATTACAAAAACATCACTCTGATACCAACTGTAACGTGCCGTGCCTTAAAACTACTTTAAATTTGCGAAAATAAAATTTTTCTTAAATAAGTAATAATCTTTCGAAATGCAATATAAATAAAATGCTTGACTAAATATTTGAAATATAAACGAGCACAAACTATTTCCTTGTCATCAATATCACAACCAAAACGAGCTTGCGAAAAGTACAAGTTTAAACAACATGAAGTAATTTCATTAAAATCAGTGTAAATGAATTTAAAACTCAAGCGATCCTCGGGTTAGGCCTCCGCACAGTCCGAGCCAACTCACTGGTCCCCACCTCTCGCCTTCTCGTACTTGTCCTCACCTGCATCGATCAAGTCTAGTGAGTCTAAAGACTCTACATGTATAAACTAAAAATAACAAATAATACATAATAAAACCACATTCATTGCAAAGTAGTACATACATACTTGAACTCTGAACATACTTATATAAACATAAATGTGCCACCATTTCATAAATTTTTTCATAAACGTGATTAATCATACATACTTAAACATGCATAAACATCATCATTTTGCGTAGAGATATGTTTCAAAGCAAGTGACTCAGGGGCTAGAAAAAAAACTTAGTTAAATAATTAGTGATAAAATAATAATAATCTAATAATTTAATCATACTCAAAGATTTAATAATATAATTAAGTACCAAATTTTCAAGATTAAAATTCTCAAATTCAAATTATTATTTTTGAAAATCCTTAAAATCACCTAGGAAATTAAATTAGACTTTAAAATGCTTAAAATTTCTTAAATCATTTAAAATATCAATTTGACTGAAATAAAATACTCAATTATTCATAAATCGCCTAAATCGTTATCGGTCTCTTTCCCCGATCCCGCATCGAATATTCGCCTGAAACATAAAACTCAAGAAAACGTTTTAACGTGCATCAAATAAATATGTAATAATTTAAAACAATGCCAATTATAAATCATTCATCATTAAAATCATTTTAAAATTAAATAAATGATTTAACAATTAAATAAATGCATGAGTTTACGTGTACTGCTTTTGGGATGTACACGATGCATCTGCTCCACCAACTGGCCTCATTATGTCTTCTGTCTTAGCACACATCGACCTTCCGAAGTTCAACCGATTTCTGAATATATGCCATTTTTGTCTGATTTTGATCACGAAACGACTCGCAAGAAAAAATCTCATTCTCCCCAATCTACCTCTGCTAATGACCCTGCTCAAGGCCCTCTCCAAGCACAATTGGTGTCATCTCCTAAAAATCCACAGAAGGACAAGGTGACTATTGCCTCAAAATTCCCCTACATCTAAAGTTCCTTCAAACACTCTGGAAGCATAGGAAGCTATAGACAAAGTACTTCCTGCCTCAAATGAAGAAATTGACCGTGATTGAAAACATAGCTGCTGAATTCGATGACCCTCAATCCTCAAAGTCAACTGAAAAAGGTTCCTCTTCTCAATTAGTCTAATTCAAGGCAAGATTAATCTCTTCATCGGATCAAATTGAACCGGAAGAAGAAGAATTAATAACGGAAAATAGCCAAAGGGAGATTTTGGACAAACTAACAAATATGGATCATTCGATTCTTGCCCTTAACCGTAAGCATTTTGATCTCAAAGAAACATTTCAATCAATGAAGTCTGCTCCCTCCAAGGAATTCTCTGCTATGCATTCAAATGTTACCATCCGGCAAAACAAGCACAAATCTTCATATCTCAACATGTGCACTAAGCTTTCACGTCTTAAAGCACATGTTGACCAACGCATGGATGTCCAAGGAGCACAACTTACTGAAATCATGCAATTTCTTATCCATGGCGACGTCAAAAGGGGGGAAGAGAGTGGCAAAAGGAAGTTTTGAGAGCAGAAGAGCCCGTTAGGAAAAGGGTTGCATAGCTAGCTAAAGAAGAACAAGCTAACAAATCTGAGGACCAAAAAAAAGTTAATGTACTGTATCTGTTTAGATGTCTTTGCATTCTTATTTTTTTTAACTGTAGCTTGTAATTTCATTCACTCAATGAAATACAACTTTTTATTTAGCTGGTGCAATTATTTGTAAACTATTGTATAGATTTGCAGCTGGGTTTTGTCATCATCAAAAAAGGAGAATTGTTATTACTCAAAAGTTTTGGTTATCGACGAAATCGAAAATAGTACTTGATTATTTCAGGAAACAACTGCAAAGTTTTTATGTATAACAGGTAGCGGTTCAACCGCTTGAGAGTTTAGGCTACATACCAGTTCTACAGCTTCAAGATTTCAGACCGCATATCAGTTCAACCGTTTATAAAAGAAGTTAAAACCGGATGTTCGAAGAACACGATATCACGGTCATTAAAATTCATTTATTGCTTACTTAATGAAAGACATTTTCTTCACGATTTAGAACATTTAAATGGGTATGCATAGTCACAAGTCAACCATGTTATTCACAAATTCCTATATCGATATGCATTTAAGTCACTATCCCAGAAGAGAAAGATTAATTTGTGTCCTACAAGTTCTGATGGTAAAAACAGTTGCCATAAAAGGATACTTGGAAGTAACTCTTCAAGGAACGAGATTCAAAGTTGTGCTAGCAAAGAGAACATTAAATGCATTGCTAGAGAACATTTAATGTATTTACAGTTAATAGTGACACATCATTCCAAGGGTACATGTTAACGTTGCTCGTCTCTTTCCGACCGTTAGAATGAAAACTTATATAAGCAGAGTTGGTAGTATGCAAGATGTTGGCGATAAAACGAGATATACTGTTGGAACATTTCATGTTCGCAATCTTTATTTTGATGTTAACAAAACTTGTTTATTTATTTCTAATGAGTTAACTAAGTGCACAAAATCTGAAACTGACCAGCATCGAACTGATCAGTTACCAAACTTAAACTGAAGCTATCGAGATGCAAACTGAAAGTGCCAACTGATCGATCGAACTGAACCAGGACAACTGAAGTATCAAGAGCAGTTCAACTGATTGTCCAGTTGATAGATGGTTCAGCAGAAGACCTTCAGAAGCCCGACCAGCTGATGAAGTGTTCAACTGATGAAGAGCCCAACTGATCAGTTTAACTGAATCAGTGAAATCAATTCAGCTGACGAGTCAACTGATTTCACCTCACTAGTTCAAGACCAGTTCAACTGAACAGTTCAGAACATCAGTTAGGAGTGAACCAATTTGCATATACGAGATGTTTAATCCAGCCGTGCACAAAGTTACAAAAGCTATTGTACGATCAAGCTACAATAAGAGACGTTGCTGCAGCGCTTAAAGCCAAATGTTCCATATATCTATTTGGGGGAACAAATTCAAATAGCAACGAGTTCATTCACTGAGTCTCACTGTACGTTCAGCCAAACGCCTATAAATAGAATCCGAAGCTCAGTGAAGACAATGATGAGTGATGATGAGAGTTGACGAGTGAAAAGATAAAATACAGAGAGGGCATAAATATCGCGTATCAGCTTATAAAGAAGCAACCGCCCAGTTGAGGGAACACTCCAAAGTTCTATCAGCTTAGTTTATAAGCATATTTCCCTCAGTTTGTGAGAATACTTTCGGGTAGTTTTCAGATATCAGTTCACACACACACACACCACCATCACCCAAAATACAATTTTGCACAAAGACGTTAAACTTGTGTATGTAGTCTTTCTCACATAGACGTTAAAGAAGTGTTGGCTGAAATGTGATGCCTTCAGTCTAGACTAGGAGTTCAGTTAGGCAGTGGGTAAGTCCTAAGCTGGGTGGGTTTGTACAAGTAGTTGTATAAATCAAAGTTTTCTAGTGGATCCTACCCGAGGTGGTAGAAGGGGTGACATAGGAGCATTTGAAGTTTCCGAACATCCATAAACATATCTTATGTATTATAACTGTTAACTCCTTGCTTTAAACTGACTTGATCAGTTCGAGTATCTATCAGTTCAGTTCTCACAATAACTGAACTGATACATGCGAGCACTGATCCCCCTTATCTTCAGTTAACTAGTTACACGAGATTAAAAGCTTTAACCGATCAGTTTTCTTAACGAATGATTACTTCGAGTATTTTTCGCTTGATTTAATTTCGAACTCGATCTAATTCATCGGCGTATACATTCTTAGAACACGAACTATTGCAGCTCATCACGTTTTTAGAGGATTTTCCCGATCCAACATATACAATCATCAAGCTTTTCTACAGATATAATTCCAAGCTTGCATATTTCAAGAATCTGAGCGCAATTAAAGATTACATAATTCAATCGCTCATCAAGCACGCACTCAACAGAAAGATACTGATCTTTCAAGGATCTTTTTCGTGCTACCAAAACAAGATTGTTTACTTTATGTCAACAACCTTTCGGTTATTTTGTTAATAGTTGTGTATGATGAACCGAGAGTTCTTAAAATCCAGAAGTGTAAAGTGCTAACTAAACGTTTCAAAACAAGCAGTGTGATAAATCCTGATTAGAGTGGGCTGTTGCAAAGAGTTTTGTAAAGCCAAAGTCTATTAGTGGAATCCTTCCTAAAAAGAAAGAAGGGGTGACGTAGGAGTTTTCTTTCCGGACATCCATAAAAATCGTGTTTTTATTTTCCGCAAGTTCTTACAGTTTTAACTGTATCTTGTTAATTAGATTGCCAACCGCTTAATCATCTTTAGAAATATTGAACCGATTTTCGCACTTGTCAAGTGGTTCATATTTCTAATCGTTAGAGAAAAAATTTCAACGCCCAAAAATAGTTGAAAACAGATTTTAAAAGCAAATATTATTAAAAAATTTATTTACTTCCCTCTAAATTTTTTCTCGATCCTAACAATGACTCTCTGATATGAAACATAAAAATTCAAAAGCTAAATCCCTCCAATAAATAACAATGGTGAGCTCCTTCCCTATACCTATTTTTTGGCATATAATTATCCAATAAAGATAACTTTTAGCCTTACCTTATTTTCTCTATTGAAAACTTGAAATCTGTTTATTTAAAGGGCGGGCCTTGGTGATTTTTTCCGAGCAGAAAGAAGGGGGCGACTAGGTTTTCTTAGAAAGCTGATGCTCAGAAGTAAGAGTTCTTGCTGAACTTTCTACTTTGGATTATGGACGGCAAGTTGTGATTAAATTAAATATTTTCTTTTTCTTTTTGTGTATTTTTCAGTTTTGGACATCGACTTCGTATGTTTATAATTTTGCCTTATGTTTTATGGGGTACTTGGTTTTTTTATACTGATGTTGTACCATTGCCGTGGGATTTCGAGCTACTGAATATATATACAATAATGCTTGTGTGTGATGATCCGAAAATTAAGATCGAAATCGTGTGGAAAAAACAGCATGATCTGTATATATTGATCTTCTTAAATATGCATCCATTCAAGTCAGAATTTTGCAAATATATTGCTATAATACACGTTTTCCTCGAGGTTTAACGTCGATGTCCCGTTCTTTTTTCATTCCGAAGTCATAAGTATTCAGTATCTTCAGCTCAGGGATTACTTGTTTCGCCACGAGAATTCGCCTTGTTGGCTGTGCAGTTGGCCAACACAACTAGGGGAGGGTATGTGGCATGCGATTGATCAATGCTTTCAAATAACAAAAAATAATAATAAATTTTGTATAATTCTTCTAAAACAAGGTGTTCTGAACCTCATAATTCATAGTGCTAGCGCATTATTATGCCTCGGACTTCATGTTTCAAAGACATCTAAGATGCCAGAATAACAGGGTCTGATGAGTTGTTCCAGTGGGGGTATTATCAATCTCCTACCATTGATTCGATGGGCATCATTGACCCAAATCTTGAGGGTAATAGCGAAAATTCAGCATCCGAACGGTTACTTTCGTTTGGATGCCAAACAGAGGATGTCAGCTCAAGTAATTGGGTTTCAGAAGAACGATCCAGTATGTTTTGATAATTCCCTGGGAAATCACAGACTCATTTGAAAAATAGGAACCTTTATATGTCCATGATTTCAAGAGTTCTTCTACATGTTACTAGTTCTAATTCAAACCAACCACAGATTGAGCCTTGATTGCCAATAACCTAAAACCAGCACTCTCGTGCATAATTTCTGCTCAAAAAACATCCAAATGAGATTCAAGCCCACTGAGATCAAGACCGCATGAAATAAAACTTTGATAACAAATTTGTCAACACATATGTACCCGAATGCTGCTAAATAGAAATGTAAGCACTCCCACCTTATTGCTCTATATATCAAGTAAGAATCGAGCTTCACCTGGCCTGAAGAAATCATCTAACATCATGATACTAATTCAAAACCTCAGCTAAATTATCATGTAAATGCACGAGAACATAATAATCTCTAGATTCGACAAGAACCGCATATAAATCAGGCTAGAAGTTTATTCAAACATACATACCGATGGCACAAATATGGAAGCCTAACTAATTTATCAATATATGCACATAATATGAGATGGAAACCACAGAGAACCACAGACTCAGCTGATAGATTCCAACACACAGCACAATGGATGCTAATTTACGAGCTTAGCTAAGCCTAGTGATCCATAAATGCACAATAATATCAGCAATGGCAAACATAGAGTACCACAAAATCCCAGAAGAGAAATTGATTCAAGCATACAAATGAGCATACTAACACAACGTGCATGTTCCCAATCCATAGTATAATGATATCAGCAATGGCAAACATAGAGTACCACAAAATCCCAGAAGAGAAATTGATTCAAGCATACAAATGAGCGTACTAACACAACGTGCATGTTCCCAATCCATAGTATAATGCCGCCAAAAGCACAAACGAGTTCGTAGATATGTATCACTTTGCAGTTGTTATTGATCTTCCAACACACTATGGTAATTGGATAAAAAAAACCATATTTGCATCAAATCCCAAATTATACCAGAACGCAAGTCATAGCAACAGATGATACAAACACAGAGAAATTAAATGCTACAAATTTAACATTTGAAACGATTATAATGCTAATTATACTGTGAAATGTAAAAAGTATCAGATAAAAGCTGTCAAAAAAACTCTAATAAGATCTTTAACTGAAAAGGAAACAACCACAATTACATCAAAAACATAACCAGAAATTAATCTCAACTTATCCCAAAAAAGCATAGTACTCATGATAATTATGACATGAAGAACACAGACACTGCCAATATTTCAACGGTATGACTTCTGAAACCTCGCGCGAGCACCGCGTCCACCAAACTTCTTCGGCTCGCAGCGCCTGGGATCAGCCACAAGCAAAGTCCTGTCGTACCTCACGAGGATATCTTTTATCTCCTTCTTCGACTGCTCGTCGACGTACTTCTGGTAGAATGCGACAAGTGCTTTTGCGATGGACTGGCGGATGGCGTAAATCTGAGAGGTGTGACCTCCGCCTTTGACGCGGATACGCATGTCAACTCCTGCGAAACGATGGCGTCCAAGGAGGAGGATTGGCTCGAACGCTTTGTAGCGGAGGATCTCCGGTTGCACGAGCTCGATGGGGACACCGTTGATCTTGATCAAGCCACGGCCGCGTTTGCAGTGGGTAACGGCTACCGCTGTTTTCTTACGGCCGAAGCATTGGACGGATTCCGTTGGCGCCGCCATGGTTGAGGTGGTGGTTTCTTTCGTTAATCTCTGACTACGCCGGTGGGGAAGCCCTAGATGCTGACAGTGAGAATGCAATGAAAGGTTTGACGTTTAAACCAAATGGTGTTGGGCCTTTATGGGCCGACTAAATTATTTTGACTGATACCGTTGGGCCTTGGATTTGTTTTAGATATAATTATATTAATATTTTTGAAATATTTGTATCATATTCATGTATATATTTATAAAAATATGTGTAAGAAGAGGTTCTCCAATTTTTTGTACGAAGAATTTCTCTAAAAATAAAATTTTATATTTACAGTTCTTATTAGATAAAAGTTCATCATTATTGAGCCTTTAAAGTTTCTCCTTTGTGTATACAGTATACGGGCATGATTGTGTAATTTTTAGGATTTTAAATCAGTTTCTTTATAAAAAAAATTTTAAATAATTTAAATAAACTAAATGTGTACAAAGTTAAAATCACAAAAATTATTTAAAGATTACTTCTTCTATAGTCTTATTTACATCGAGAAATATTTTCGAAAACGATTTCTAATGAGGTGGCCTTTGTTTTATAGAATTGTGGAATCTTTACAAATCAAAATGTCTTTTTTTGTCCAATTGAGAAACACAATTGGTAAGCTCGAGTTGTCATCACTTCAAAAAGTTACGATTGTGGTCTGAATGATTGTATATGATGTTGCATGAGATGTTACAAATATTTGAGGACATGTGTATTTACAACATTGGAATGTTTGAAAGAATTTTGCAGTGGATGTGCGATATATTTTCTAAGAAATATTTGAGACAACCAACACCTACAGACATTGCTCGGCTAAATGCTGAAATGCTCAAAGGGATTTCCGGAGATGCTTGGAAATTTTTATTGCATACACTAAGGACAAGACAATATCAAAGTGAACACCAAAAAAAAACTTCAATCATACCACATGCAGTTGCATCTAAAGATTTATTAATTTGGCATGCCTATTTCGGCGTACCAAGATACAATATCGACATCAACGTACTGAAGAGGTACAAGTTGTTCTTAAACATTGCAAGGGAGAAGCCACTCCAATGTTGTTTGAGATGAACGATGGTATTTATCCATCCTGAGATGTTTTTATGAAAACCATCACTCAATCCATCTCACAAAAACATAAAATTTTTGTTTTATATCAAGAGAGAATGAGTAAAGATGTTGAGTGAGCATTTGATGTGCTCCAAGAACTTTGACATATATTGAGGTTTATATCGTATGTGAGATCTAATTGATTTAGATTATATTATGAAAACATGTATCATTCTCGATAATATTATTGTGGAGGATGAAAATGGTGATATACTCGAAGATCATGATTTCTCAGCTTGAGATGATGAATATATGGATGGTCCTCAGATGTTGTCCATTTGAAAAATCATACCACATAGTTCAACACTTTTATGGAGTAATGTGTCGACATTCAGTATGGACAATTGCACCACATGCTTAAAAAATACACGATCAAATGTATTTAGAGTTTATACGATGATCAATAGTGAAATTCATCCACTTTTTTTTTTATCACATGCCATTTTTTATAATGTGTTTTTTTTTAATTATGTATTTTTTAATTTTTCTAATTATGTTATGTTTTTTTTAAAAACAAAATTACGTGTAAGTTTTAAAATTTAATTAAGTTTATTATATTTTTTAAAAAAAATATATGTACATTTTTATTCTGTTTTTAAATGTAAATGTTGGAACTCATGTTCGCAATCTTACTTGATTTTGATGTTAACAAAACTTGTTATTTTGTTACTAATGAACTTACATAAGTATGCAGTTAGCTGAAAACGAGTTATTACAATTCAAGCTGATTAGGGTTAATTACTTACAGCGGAAAACGAGTTTAAAATCTTCTTTACAATGAGCCCAAAATATCTTATTTGAATACTAAAAATAGTATTTCATCTCATAACACAAAATATGTCCATACATAATCAAAATCAATCACATACAAACAACTCATATCCTCGGGACATGCCCCGGTATATAGATACATATATATACTGGGAAACAAAACATAAAACCTATGCTCAAACTGTGACTCCCTCCTGAAGCACTATCTCCGGTCTCTTGATATCCTGGAGTACCTGTCATTGTCCACATACAAATACAACAACAGCCTCATCTGGGGTGAGCAAAGCTCGGTCTGAAACAACCACAATATATACCACAAGTATCTAAACAATAATATATGATATGCAATGCATGTATGTCGTAGAGGTATCAGGTCAAATGCCCATCCACTGAGCACATGTCAGAATCAATCGAATCGCTATCAAATCACTGCTCGAGCTGGCACACCGACCTCAATCAGGGATACTCGTATGATAGCGTTGACAAAGCACCATCAAATCCCAAATCTCAATCAATCATCGGGGTCACTAATGACTATGTTTTAAGGGCCACATAATGACAAACATAGCATCGTGTTCACAAACCCCGGAATCAAATCCAATCATATCAGGGTATCCAACGATCATAGCTCAACGTGCATGTCATGTATGCCACATAAACTCAACAAAAAAGGTATATAGACATGTATTCTTAATCCAATCAATCAAACATATATCATATAATACAGATACATGTCGTATGTTACCCGGTCGCAACATACCTCAATTCTTCGTTCCAGTCGTTGTAGCTTGAACATATCAGTATAATAATCTATCTAAATCAATAACATATTCATTTCAATCAATATCATCATTCAAAATCAACAATATAAGTTTCAAATATCTTTTGAAACTGTGAAATTTCATATCAAATTAAAATCATAACATAATTCTATTCAAACTTCAAAACTTAGTTTCTTGTCGGTTATTCTATCGCATATATTGAAATTAACTTCAAATACATGTTATTCCAGCACTTTAATAAATAAAGGTGCTGAAACTAGAAGAAACTTATCTCCAAAGAAACCTCTCAACGCGAGGATTCCGAATATATAATTTGTTTCACATTTGGATAACGTTTCGCGGTGATTCCGTACAAAAGAAATCGATTTCCCTCTTTCTCTCTAGAAGCTTCAGCAAAAGGATGAAGAAATCTGTACAAAAACTCATCCTTATCATCTTTATAACGTGTGCTACAGAGGTATTCGTGCATATGCACGACCAAACTCGCGCATATGCGTGCATAGTTCTGCCCGCGCGCGCAGTTCTGCGTGGGTGCGCGCCTTGCTTTGTCCGAAACGCTATTTTATGTTTCGAATTTGCAAAAGTGGTAAACATGAGAGTTGTAGATCTAAGTCGTGGCTTTCATTTGCCACCAATCTCACTCAATTTGAATATGGGATGTTAGAGTTATGCTCATTCTCTCAAAATGTGTCAGTGCAAGAACTGCAACGCACATGATACACTTTCGGGATACTTTTGCCCTATTTTCTAATGGATTTGGACAAAACTCAAAACATGAAAGTTTTAGTACTATGTACTAGCTTTCTAATGGAATTGGTCTCATACCATTTGGACTAATACTCAGATGATTATGTCAAAAATCGTAACATGTGTCACTTTTTTGTCGCGGTTCAACATACTTTTCAAGCACAAATCACTTTCTAATACAATCTCTCATCCTCACCACCTATTTTCTCACTTTCATTGTCATAATATACATCATACATGTAATCACATGACAATTTCATGAATTATCGATAACCAACATAAGATTTACGATAATACGATACACGGTCTGTACACCACCACGCAAAATACCATCTTGTGCAAAAACGTAAAACTTGTGTTTGTAGTCTTTGACACACAGACGTTAAACAAATGTTGACTGGGAGGTTATGTCTACAGTCTAAACTAGGAGTTCAGTTAGGCAGTGGGTAAATCCTAAGCTGGGTGGATTTGTACAAAGTGTTGTATAAATTAAAGTCTTCTAGTGGATCCTACGCGAGGTGGTCGAAGGGGTGGCGTATGACTAGTTGAAGTCTCCGGACATCCATAATCATATCTTGTGTATTAAATTTAACTGTGTCTTAAACTGATTTGATCAGTTCAGCTGATATCAGTTTGACTAAATCCATAGCTGAACTGATAGAAGCCAGAAATGATTCCACGTATTTCAGTCGATCAGTTTACACAAGTATTTAGATTTCAAAATCATTCAGTTTTTCTTAACGAATGATTACTTCGAGTATTTTCCGCTTGGTTTCTAACAAAACTCGATCTAATTCATCGGTGTATACATTCTTAAAATACAAGCTATTGCAGTTCATTGAGAATATTGTGTTTGAAGCACTCTCAAAGGTGCCCGAACCGATCCATCAGCAAAGTTATTAAAAATTAGAAAAAGTCAATATTTCAACATCATCTCATCATCGAATGAACATAACATGAAATGAAGTTATCAAGTTCATCATACTAGGGGTGGGAATGGGTCGGGTTTTTCGGGTTTCGGGTAGTTCGGATCTGGTATCCGATTTTTTCGGGTAGCATTTTTATTACCCGAAATCGATTCGATTCTGGACACTACCCGCGTTTTCGGGTACCTGATAAGGTCGGGTTCGGGTTTTGTTTTTTTGACAAAATAACATTTTTTCCCAGGACTGCTGCTCACAATCATCGACCTTCGTTCCAAGTAAAGGTCAATAATTGCGGTGTTTAGGAATGAGAAACGTACATGTACAGCTTTGGAAAAGAATGTAATAATTGATTAACTCTGGTGCAACTTTTTCCAATTTATTAAACTGGATCGGTCCAATTATAATCCCATATATATTTTTTATTTTTAAAAAATAATCGGATACCCGAGGATAGCAACTCTATATCTGAACCCAATCCGACTAAAATATAGTCGAGTTCGAGTAGTACCCCAACCCTACTACTTACTCGATTTTACTCTAAAATTGCACCCGATCTGCCGATTGCCCACCCCTACATCATACCATTGTACACGCTCTTATCATCCAACCTTTAAATAATATAATATAAGATATATTAGCCATGTTTTTAGCCATATGCGTTTCAAAAACTATAAAAAAAAATCGAAAATCATTGTTAAACTCTAATTTTATTACTGTCAGTCAATATTTAAGTATTAAAATAACTCATCACACGATAAATGTTAAATTATTAGTCGGATGTAATATGATTTTGGAAGTAAAAAAATATTTTATATATATATATATATATATATATATATTATATAAAATAAGTGGTTAAATGACTTGACTCCGAATTAGTTGGGTCTAATGTCCACATTTTCATTAACAAGGTAACTTTCATTGAACAATCTATTTGGTGATCATATTCTTTGATCCCTCCACATATGAAACCATTGTCTCACTGTGACACATTAACAATTTGGCAAAAATTTATGTGAGACCGTCTCACGGATCTTATTTGTGAGACAGATCTCTTATTTGGGTCACCCATGAAAAAGTATCACTTTTTATGCTAAGAGTATTACTTTTTTATTGTGAATATGAGTAGGATTGACCCGTCTCACAAATTATGATCCGTGAGACGGCCTCATATGAGACTCACTCTAATATTTTTTGTTTTTTGTTATTTATCTCGGACGAGCTTGTAATATATATAATTTATTTTATAAATTTAATTTATAGACTATTACGTTAACTAGATTATTTGATACAGGTATGTATAGCGGATTACATTTTCTTTATTTTATTTTATGTTATTTATTTTTAACTCTATTTATTAATTTCAAAGAGAAATAAAATGAGCTCAGAAAAAACGCCTCTCACTCTCCACCCACTGATTTCTTGGAAAAATTCCAGAGAAGAAAAGGAGAAATAGCTGAAGAAAATCAATCATCCGATCGCCTGTTCTTCTCAATTGGAGGTTTTATTCATGACCCATCTCATATATTTTTATTATTTTTTGCTGTTTTTCTTTTGTTTGTGAATATTTGTTAGCTGAATTTTACTGATTTTTTGCATTTGATGTCACGATTTTGTTAATTTTTTGTTGGAACAACGTGGGATGAGATCGAAAATATGGAAAATGGGGATCTTTACTACAAGATGTTGAATCTTATTTTTTGTTGATTTTTTTCTTTTGCCAATAAATTTGGGATGTTGTTTCTCAATTTTTTGGATCCATGATTCTGCTGCCTGTATTTCTCTTGAAATTATGATTGATATGGCAGTATCCCATTATTGCTTTTTCTCATAAACCTTCTTTCTTTTTTTCCTTTTAATGTAAGTTAATGATGCTAGCTGCACTATTTAACTTTTCAATGCTTTTGAGTGTTTTAACAATTTTGCATCAATATACTGTTTAGAGATAATTCTTTATTTTTCTTATCATTTGCAGATTTGGCAGAATGTTTCAGCATCCGGTGGTATCGTGAGCCTAGCAGCAAATATGCAAGAGGAAAGAAGTACCTTCAATTCCTTTCCGGAAACAATTGATTTGAATCAAGGATCTTTTCCCAATAATACGTCCATAGATTATCCATCTTCTTGGGATAACATGGTAAATCCCGTTGAAAATCGATTACCAAATTATATGTTTGCATCCAGTGATGAAAACATTAGATGCACGAATGACACCAACAATTGTGGTCAGAGGTTTTGTGGTTGGGAATGTGGTGAATCCAGCTCCAGTACAAAAAATCTGCAAGACCAAGCTTCCAGTGATGATCCCAAAACAAGGCTTGGACGTCGGCCCTCTTTTCCTGATTATTTTGCTGCAAGATCCGAAGATAAGTCCTTTGAACAATCTCATATCTGTAGTGCCGGTTATGTTGGAAATCAAGTAGATGGCAGGTGCTTGAGTGCTCGAAATTACAACTCAAATTGTGGTTCGCTGAAAGTAAGTTCAAACCATGAATATGTGAGAGAGAGCGGTAGTTATATCAAGTTAGGATCAAGCCCACCTCATATTCAATACCCTTGTAGCCTTACAGACACTCAGCATATTCATAATTTCAATGCTTCTTCCAGTCACGTAGGATCTTCTGTAGGTGATTCAAGTATGTACATGGAAAATAATGAAACATCAGGACCGTGTTTCAGTACTTGGGGGACATCTTGCAAGAGAAAAGCTATTGAAGGTACTTCTGGACAGTCTTACCATGGTGGAAGTTCAAGCACCAACCAGCGAATGGAGGAAATGATGATGCATTCGGTTTCAGGATGTTACAAAGATCCAGGAAATTTAGGTATAGCATCTGGCCCACTGAACTTGTCTCAACTTAATGACCCCGAGCAGCTAAATCCAAGTGATGGTGTTGGTGTTAATGTTGGTGTTAATAGAGCATCCCCTGCATTTTTCCCTTCTCCGAGAATTCCAACAAGTGAACAATGCCCTGCCATAAATTTCTCTGTCACATCAAACCTTGAACACTGTGAGTCAGATCCACTTGAAACATCTAGAGGCACTTCTGCAAGGCATTCTAGTGTGCATTCTTCCCAGCTGCTATCGCGACCTATCTTGAGCACTAATTCGTTGGAATTGAGGTCACCATTTGAACTACCGTTGAATCCGACCAATATCCCATATCAATCTCATTCAATGCACTTAAATGAGGTTAGGGGCCTGCCATCGCATCCATGGAGGGAATCTACTTTACTAGATGGTGGTTCATCGAGTTCTTCTGTGGTCTTTGGAGAAAGAGGATCTGGAGCTAATGCTAGGAGTTCTTATAGAACTAATTCCGAGCTTCCCATGATTTTTCCTGCACCTGAGACAAGAAATTATTTTCATGATCAAATCGATTGGAGTTTTGCTCCTGGAACTTCAACATCACCTAGAAACCATTCTTCTGGATCACGGAGTGGTCCCAGTTCTGGTGGCCCGGATTCTTCTGGAGCCTGGTTGCCTCATCTAAACATGGCTTCGCAAATTGGTCAACGATTGTCAGAAGTCGCAGTCGCTCCCTGGATTCCTTTTCTTAACATTGACTCTGATTCTGAAACTCAGAGAAGTCACTCTGCCCTTTTTCCTTCTGCATCTTCATCCTCACATGAAGCAGCATCGACCAGTCGGGCACAGCATCAACCCAATCAAAGGTCAGCATCATTCTTAACGGATATTCCAGATGATGATACTAGTCGAAGGCGTGCTTTAGCCACCGTCGATAGGAGACATAGATTGGTATGTTTGCTCTGTTGAAATTTTAGCACATTTAAAATGTTTAGGCCAGTGTATAACAGATTACAAGCTTTCAAGTTTTGAAAATTTATGTGAGGAAGAACCTCATGAGCTCGTAACACATTGCTCTACCCTGAAATCCTTAGAAACTCTGACGATGGCTAATAACTCCAGAGTAGCAATACTTGATACTGTAGTTTAATGCTGCCATAAATTTTGTATGTCGAGAATCAGTACCATTCAGTTTTAAATGCTTATCAATGTGATGCGTGGGCTTCACAGTAGCTTGCTCTAGTTGTAAACTAAGTTGATAGAGTTGAGAGCTTTGCCTGGTTTTCATCCTATAGCAAGGATTTTATCTACATTACTAAGCATCACATGCATATGAACATGTTACGTATTTGGGGATTTGATAAATTTTGTTTGCCTATTGTTTTCACTCCGTTCAGCCTTTTGTTTTGAAACATTGACTAACCAAAATCATTTATGACCGCATTATGATATGTTTGATCTGGATAAATTAGTCTTCAGGACTTGTTGAGTGGCTTGGCTACACCAGCTATCAGTTTCAAGGGTTAAACTAGAATATTCTCTATATCTTATTTGTGCATATGCTTTCACCAAGAGCAGCATTATGACTCTCTACTCTTGAAAGAACGGCAAATTGTAATGAAAATTGCAATCTAGTGTGGAACAATAAGCAAGATAGTTGAATATTAAAAGAATATCTTATTAATGTTAAATTTAGGACTAGAATGCTTAGTAGTTTTGGTAGTATGTTGATTTATAAAGTGTTAGAAATCAAATAATATATTTTAGAATCAGATTTGATATCATTAATACAAGCAATCAAACAGGCTTTGCGTGTGTGAAAATATGAAATAATTTTTTTTATATCTTTTAATTAACTCTTAATTAACTTATTTAAAAAGTTTGACTGACTGCTCTACCCATTGCTGATTGGTGAGAGATACTCGATGTTATGAATAGGTCGCTGAATTTTTACATCATCAATATCCTAGTAAAAAGAAATTATATTTATGGAATATATTCCTTTAAGATTTCCTACTTCTGTGTTATTAAAGATATGTTCAATATAACATTCTCTAGATGCTAATGAATAGAGTCTGTCAGTTTGCTGGAAAACAACCTTGTTCTTTGAGGCAACATTTGTTACTCTTAAGTTAATTGTCTTGTTACACAGTCTACTTTTATTTTCAGATCCGTCAAGTCTTGAATGCAATGCGGAGGAGTGTCCACTTGCAAGCTGAGGTTTGTTTTGGATATTTCAGATGGTTCAGAATTTAGAAATGCTGGAATTGTTGATATGCTCTTTGGCCTTAGAAATATGTGACTGCATTAACCTGTTCTTACAATAAACTGAAATGATGCTTATCTTCATGTTATATACATACAAGTGTAGCTTCTATTTCATTAAATTATAGAAAATAGACATTCATAATTTAATCTTATTTGGGACTTCAATCTTTTCATCTGACTATAATAATTATGCTTCTCGCTTTGTTTCCATAGATATAGGTGTGCACAAACTGGGATATTGTAATCCCGCTCTATTTCGCTGACTTACATTCCTGATTGTTGGATAAATATTTGTGTAGCCCCTTTCATATTTTTTCCTGTTTTCTGCATTGTTTGATTCTGTAATTTAATACTCTTTTTGATAAAGAAGTTGTAGCATGCAATATGTTATCGCGAGACCTAAGAACTCACAGGGGATATATGATCGGTAGCCTGACTATTGATATAAAAGACGCCAACCTTTCCTTTTCAGGATTACATGCTTATTGACCCTTTTGTAAATGGGTTTGTTGAGTTGCATGATCGATACAGAGATATGAGACTTGATGTTGACGATATGTCTTATGAGGTACATTTTGTCAAATTAACCATCCCATGTGCCTCAAGTTACCATTTTGCAAATGAACGGGTTTACATGGGCTATTACTGTTTACTCCATATGTTACAGGAACTGTTGGCTTTGGAGGAAAGAATTGGGAATGTCAGCACAGGTCTGGATGAAGAAAAGATTTCGAGCTCCATGCAACAAAAAATATATGAAGCTACTACAGTTTCACCAAACTTGGAGCCATGCTGTATTTGTCAGGTTAGAACTTAGAACCATGTCTTGAGTAGGGCCCTGCAAATGAGGCTTCGCCATATGAACTCATTTATCAACTAATGGCGCCCATCATTGTCTTAAGATTATAACTCACTCTAAGTTATTAGGAATCAGCTATAAAACTCTATAAAAATTTCAATTTCTTCTACAAATCGATGCATGATAATGGAATCATCCATGTTAATGAAGATTTTCATTTTTTCTTTGGAATGATCAGGAAGGTTACGTTGCCGGAGATGGTATTGGGATATTGGACTGTGGGCACGATTTTCATACCATTTGCATCAAACAATGGCTAATACTGAAGAATATTTGCCCCGTCTGTAAAATGACAGCATTAGGAACTTGAGGTCAAAACGAGTTTGAACGGGGATCGCCCTCGTTTTCTGTGGCCATGTGTTCCTACTTCTTAGATCCTGTTACTTATGAACTGAAATCTCGGGCTTAAAGAATGAAAAGGGTGCATTTACAGGTAATGAATAATAAAGAAGCCATGTACACTTTGATACATGACTTGTATGATGTATCTCTGTCCTTTATGCAACTCTTTTGTATTCCTTCAACAATAAAAAGTTTATTTGAATATTGGACTGGAAAATATATGGGGGATATATTGCATTTTGCACACCTTGAGGTTTTAGTTATTTGCCCACATGTTATTTGCATTTCTATAAATGTTTTTGTACAAAATAATTAATTAATTGCATAAAATAGTATTAAAACATATATTTACTGGTCGATAATTTCATTATATACAATTTTGACGTGTTTAAATTTACATTAACAGCAGGGATAATTTGGAAAAAGTAAAGAAATTGAGGGAGTAGTCTCTTAAAAGTGAACAAATAAAAATAATGAGCTTCTACTTATTTTAAGAAAAGAATCTCAAAATTGGAAAATTAAATTTAATGTTTAGCTTGTTTCAAGATTCATAGCTTCTGTGAAAAAAATTATTGAGATAATAAAATCTATAATTTGGAAATATAACATCTTCTCCGCATGCTTGCAAGCATTTGTCCACGTTTGCCTAGATTTTTTCAACCTAAATAATTATTTTAATTTTTAATTATTACTTATGCTAAGATTAATAGTTATATTTATAAATTCAAAGCATAGATAAGAACAGTAGTCAGTTAATATATTTCGATAATTTTCAGAATTTTTTTATGGAAAAAATAGATTTTATTATATCTTTTATCAAGTGAAATAAGGGATATTTTTTTTCGTTTAAATAAAACGAGCAGTAAATAGATACATTTGAATTGGATAAAGAATCCTAGAACCACCTTATTTCTCTCCTACCTTTGGTATCCAGTATTTTTATATGACAAAAACTTGTGTGAGACGATCTCACGGGTCGTATTTGTGAGACGGATCTCTTATTTGGGTCATCCATGAAAAAATATTACTTTTTATGCTAATAGTATTACTTTTATTGTGAATATGGATAGGATTGACCCGTCTAACAGATTATGATCCGTGAGACAGTCTCACATGAGACTCACTCTTTTTATAAAACATAATTTTCAAACAACGGAGAAATTATAATTTTAGTCTTGTATGTTTGTATTTTAAGATTTGGATAATTTATAGTTTCGGATTTCAAACAAAATTAGATATTTTTCAATTTTTGACAATTTTAATTATTTTTGCAAGATAATGTTTATACGATATTGTATACACAAGTTTCACGTTGAAGTCACGTAAATATTGTATTGGTGTCATATCAACGACATACTATATGAATGACAGCTTTTTGAAAAAAAATATAAAAAACTAAAATCGCAAAAAACTAAAATTGCAACATTCCGATTGGTGTATCAAGTCTTTATTTAGTCATCGAATTGCCGATGAATTATTGAACACCTTCAATCCACACGAATAATGGTTTTTTTTCCCCAATAAAAAAAAAGTAGGAGTGGAGCCAAGACAGGAGTTGAATGTATGCCACGTAATCAATAGGGCATTCAAGAAGAGCCAAAAGGCACAAAACGACAGAGTTTCATGATTACAGAAACGCCAGCATTTCCAAAATTCAACAACCATAAACCCATTCTGCCAAAACGACAACCCCCTTGTCACTATACGTCACGCCTCAGACAACTAACAAATACTACTTCTATAATTATTAAATAAAAATTATTATCAATGCGACTATTATTTTATTAGTGTTAGGCTGTGTTTGGTTCGAGTGATTAGGAGGGATTGATTATTTTATCCTACCTAGTCAGTCGTTTGGTTCGCGTGATTATTTAACCAAGTCAATACCTCCTATGAATGATTAGATTATATTAGATGGTTTAAAATAATACCTCCTCACCCTCTAGGATTATTTATCCAAATCTTAATCCTTCCTATTTTCCAATTTTACCCTTCTCCTATATCCAAACTCACCACCACTTCCCGCCATGACCGCCGCCACCGGCCACCGCCTGCCGCCGCCCCGCCGCCGCCAGACCACCACCGGCCGTCGCCGGTAGACCACCCACAGCCGGCGTCGCTGCCACCCACCGTCGACGTCGACGGCCGCCAGACCACCCACCGGCGGCGTCGCCGGCCGTCGCCGCAAGACCACCCACCGCCGGCGTCGCCGCCGGACCGCCGCCGTCGCCAGCCCGCCGCCGTCGCCGCCGGAGTGGAAGAAAAAAAAAGAAAGGACAATTTTGTCCTTTCATCAAAAAATTCAAAATTATCTCACACTTAAAAATCATACCAAACATAACACCATATAATACATTCCTACAACAATCATTTTCTTTATCATTTACTTACTAATCATTAGTTTATTTTATCCTCCAAACCAAACGCAGTCTTAGAGAATTAAAAATAAATTAGGAATATACGAGTGGTTTCAGGATTTTAATTTGGCAAAATTTTAAATTTTTGAATTTTATTCAATAGTGATTGCATGTAATTTTTTATTTTTATTTTTTTAAAATCAACAAATATGTACCAGAAAATATGAATCTTCAGTTAGAAAATTGATGGATTCAATTTATTTTGATTTGTTAATAATAATGCTATAACTTTATTAGATTAAATATACTTACTACAAGAATTTAAAATACTTTAATAATTATATATATACTTACTATAAGACTTTAAAATATTTTAATAATATATATATATATATATATTTATTTATTTAAAGTAGTTTATTATAATCTAATGGAAGAATATGTGAGAAAATTGCAGTTTGGATTGTTGGATTGTGATTTTGGTATTTTATATATATTTTTCAATTTTTATATTATATGTTATAATTATTTTTCTTTATATTTTGGTCATTTTTCATCGCTACGTTCTAATCAACATTTTTTATAAAAAAAATGACTAGAATTGCCAACAGTCAAAATATATAAGGCTAAAACTCAATTTAAACTATATAGCACTGATTCAAAATTTCAAATTGAAACAAACTGAAAAGGCGAAAATTACAATTACCAAAATATTCGAAATTTTTTTAGAAGACTTTATAATTCGCATAAAAGAAATTCAGCCTCCTAATGTATTTTTTAAGTTACGAGTGAAATGATGATCAAATATCCAAAAATTTAGATAAAGACAAAACATTATTAATAATTTATAGATATAATAAATATAGACAAAAACTTGTGTGAAACAGTTTTACGGGTCATATTTTGTGAGACATGTATCTTATTTGGGTCATCCATGACAAATTATTATTTTTTATGCTAAGAGTATTACATTTTATTGTGAATATCGTTAGGATTTCACAGATAAAAATTCATGAGATCATCTCACAAGAAATCTACTCATAAATATGATATAGATTTAAAATAAATTTAGCCAAACTTTATGAAAAGTTAAATATTCTAAAGCGATAAAATAGCATGTTTAGCATTTATTTCACGTGAAACGGTAAAGAGTAATCACATTTCGCACATAATTAAAAAATATATATAATTTCTGTAGATATTTATTTCCGACAAATGAGCTATCTATCAACATCAATCACAAGATAATTTATATTATACTAATTGTTTGGTGTAAAAAACTGAAATTACACGGCTTTGTTTTATCTGCCGTTTGACTTAAATTCTAAAATATTTAGATTTAAAAATAATACACATTAATTTAGTATCCTTATTTTATATATAGATCTTTATAACCTAATCGATGTCTCATTTGTTAGAAATTAGACATTAATATTGTAAGGCCCGAGATTTAATTATTGAAATCAGACGTGATTAATTGACATGATTGAGGTTATACGAACTTGAATAAAGAAGTCGGGCCATTCAGAGACCAAACTGGGTAAAGCATGTCAATTATGTATATTTTGTACAGAAATGTTGGCGCCCGAGCGGTAGAAAAGAACCGCCCGAGCGCCAATGCATCACAAGAAGGGATTTGGACAGAACGTCTGGCGCCCGAGCGGTAGTTTTTGACTGCCCGAGCGCCAGGGGATGGTAAGATGAGTAACCGGGCAGAAGGTTCGGCGCCCGGGCAATAATTCCTGACCGCTCGAGCGCCGCTTGAAAATGGTGAAAAAGAT
This sequence comes from Primulina eburnea, assembly GCF_022965805.1. NCBI lineage: Eukaryota > Viridiplantae > Streptophyta > Magnoliopsida > Lamiales > Gesneriaceae > Primulina > Primulina eburnea. Next base: position 10,603,050 of record NC_133101.1, read on the forward strand.
GACACGTAGCTTGACGTACAACGTGTGTATATATATATATATATATATTATATATATATATATATATACACACACACACACACACATTACAAGCCTTAATCCCCTCAGAAGGCATAAACGAAGATCGAGAATTCTTCAAGAAAATCCTTACGCCTTTTCACTTAGAGATTTGAGATTTGCGAACGATCCGTCCGTCAGATTTAAAATCCGACTTCGGTATCGTGTTTCTAGCAACGACAATTAAAACTGGACATTGGGTATGGACATATCAGAATTCATGACTTCGTCTTCGTCAGACCGGGAAGACAAATGTATAAATAAATGTTGATTCGGGATTGCACAACTCGAGTTAGGTTTGACTTGAGTTTCCCTAAATCACATACTTTATTTTATTGCATTGATATTTGCAGATTATCAGATTGATATGTTAATCTATCGACTTAGAGCAGAGTCATAGTTGGAGTCTAGGACAGATCAGCCTAGCAGGGCAGAACCGCCGAGTCTTTGTCAGAACAGCTAAGACTCTAGACTTTCGGTGTATCGATGAGCTTAAATGTAGATCGACTTCTATTGTAGATACTCGATATAGCATGCCCAAGTCTAAGTCTTTGACAGAACCGCGAAGACTCTAGACTTGTGGTGTATCGATGTGCTTAGATGTAGACCGACTTCTATTGTAGACATTCGATACAGCATGCCGAAGTCTATATTAGATCGGGATCCCTAGATTAGAAATGAGTTAAGATAAGATAACAAGACCTTGATTTAAATACAGATTGGTATTAATTTATGTAATCAGATTATATACATGTTTTGATGTTTGGTCATGCTTTTATATATGTTTTATATGATTGCATGTATACATTATTTATACTGGGATATTTATATCTCACCGGAGTTATCCGGCTGTTGTCTTGTTTTGTATGTGTGCATGACAACAGGTGGGGCAGGATCAGGGTCCAGAAGACGAAGAGAGATCGAGATTAGAGTGGTGATCACGGACTTGGATGTAGATAGGTTTTATTACTAGATTGTAGTAGTTGAACCTAGTTGAACTAGATGCATATTATATAAGATTTGTATTATTATACCAGTTTGTATAATAGATTGATTCCCTTACCTTCCGCATTTTAAAAGACTTAAAAGAAAAATTTTAGACCCTTTTTATCTTATTGATAATTAAACCCTAAAGATGATTAAGAAGATGATTAGCGTCCGGGTCCCCACAACAGGTGGTATCAGAGCGATAGATCCTTTAGACTGAGATAGAAGAGCATGAGCGGGGTAGATTGAGTTTTTTTCCCTTGCATGTGATTGCTAGCATGAGATTTATTTTAATGTTGACTTACATTGTGTGTGCTAGCATGACATTATTCTTTACTGCTTTAAAATACATGTTATCTAATTATCTGATTTGAATTGGTAATATGTATTATTGAGTATGAATCATATTTGATTCGCGATCAGCAGTAAGATGATCAAAAAAAGATTGAAACAGATTTGTAGTATATGGAAACTAATGTTTTGATAAGCAGATATACCTCCACGGAGAATTCCAGAAAGAGGTAGTATTTCGACTGAACAGATAGATGTATCAGAAACTCAGATGGAAATAAAGTTGAAAGAGTTTCAGTTATTTCAGCCGCCGATTCTGAGTGGTACCGAGACGTCTGAAGATTGTGAGAACTAGTTTGATGACATAGAAATACTGTTCGATTTACTTGGTTGTACAGATGAATAGAGAGTTAAAATGGTGACTAACCAGTTACGAGAGACCGCCAGAAGTTGGTGGATTACAAGTAAAAGAATGTTAGAACAGAGAGGTACAGTGATTTCGTGGGAAATATTCAGAACTGAATTTTATCGAAGATTTTTCTCAGTTTCGTACCGAAAAGACAAGAAAGCAGAGTTTGAGAATTTGAGACAAGATCAACTGAATATTGAAGAATATGTTGCTAAATTCTCTACTTTACTGCGTTTTGCTCCTCATGTAATTGGGAATGATGAAGCTGTAGCGGATCAGTTCATCAGAGGATTGAACTCGGAGATAGCTGCATTGATGAATATGCAGCGACCTCACCATTTTGCTGATGCCTTGAGTAGAGCGAAGAGAGCGGAGGCGAGTCTGATTAGACAACTAGAAAGGGTGTGTGCGATGCAAGCCCAGACACAGTAATCCTAGTGTGCTGTCGTTGTGCCACCAAACTTAAATTCCTACTCTCTAAATAAAATTAGCGTAATGATGAGCAGGGTCGAGTCCACAGGGAACGGAAGATGATTTCTTTCTAGCAAAATGCAAATAAATGGGGGATTTGTTTAATAAAAACTAATAAAATACTATAACTAATTTAACATGCAAGAAGAAATAATTAATTAAGATGAAAACTAATTAAATGTAAATTAATATTACCCAACTCGATTCAAGGGATTTCTACTATTCAATTGTATCACTGTTCATCGGCTAACATATATTTATTCATACAGATACAAGCAATTAACCTTAGAATTATAGGGATATCCGCTAAAATTCTTGCGTTTTCCTAATTTAATTGACCAAACCCAGCATCCAGTCAAAACTTATTAATAATTAACTGGGCACGATAGCGTTCTATATTAATTAAAAATAGCATTTTCGTTTTGTGAAAACAGTTAATCCTAAAATCTAACAACCGAGATAGCTGCAATTGATAGATCGAGTTTCATTGATTTATTTAGATTAAATATTCTATGATAGCACAACACACCTAATCTATCGCTACTCATGTACCAATCGTTCATGAAAATTACGGATAACTGAATTCATGGATAGCAGTAGAAAATTATATATCGAATTAAATTGTCAGATTAACCGAGATACAACATTCGTATAAATAAATCATAAATCAACAAATACTTGAACAAAACATGAATATTAAATTAAAGTGCAAAAAGCCTCACAGTGATAAATCGAAATAGTAAAAATATCCCTTGAATATAAATAAAACTCAGCCTAAAGTTGTGGAATGAAGTTGAGAGAAAATCCTTCTGCCGTCTATTTGCTCTTCACGTTGGATTGTGGAGGAAGAAAATCTAAGGCTGCCTCCTTGATTTGAACGTAGGTTAGGTTTTGAAAGAAAAGGGGAATCTCCTTATTTTTGGGTCCAAAATTATAAAAGTCTAATAATCTAAATTTAAACCTAATCACTAAAAAATAAAAGATCTTAGGAAATATCCTATTAAGAATATAGAGTTTTGTTATGGAAAAAACTCTATCTTCTATTTATTCCTTGTTATGAATATTCCTCAACTCTCACTAGGCAGCCGAGAAGTAGTCACAAGGCGTGGTCACGCCTTATGCAAAAATATCTTCTGAATTTTTCTGCTCCACGTCTTCCTCTAAGATCATATCGGAAACTTTAATTATGATATAAAATCACCCTTTTTAGCCCAAATTTATCGCAAGAACAGAAAACTTCACCCTACAATAAAATCACACAAAAATGTGTCAATTAATCACGTTGAAAGTGGTAACAATGAGAGATATGACAATAAAAATACAAACTATTATGAGCTAATCAAATCTCCCACACCTAAACCATGCTTGTCCTCAAGCATAATAGAGTTCAATTCATTATTTCAACTCATTATCCTCTTTCTGCTTCATTTACTTGTCCGTAAAATATATATTTTTTTCATGCACCAAAGAAATGTAATTGTTGGGCATCTGACTACCAAAATCATGAGCAATTGCTTCCATCCGAATGTGTAGAAATAAAAACCCATAGAGTCCAAACACTCCTCACAAGATTCGCTCATTTCACTCATAAGTGTCTAAGTATGTATCAAGGAGCTCTCATGTCAAAACACTGAAAATTTTTACCATAAGCTTGCAAATATATCATATCCTCTACCAAGTAAATGAATTAAAATGCACAAACAAGGGCTGTAAATAGGTTGTACCGTGGCTAGAGGTCAGGTAGGAAATAAGTACAACGGTTTATGGAACTGAAGAACACATACACACTTTCAACAAAGACAATTGCATCCTGCTAACAATAACATCTTCAATCTCATTATAACATCCAAGAACATTTTTTTCTTCGTTGCTCTTATTTTCCTTCTCACTCCTTTTTTTTCTTTTCATTATAAATATGTATTTTTTCTCTTTTTTTTTTATTTTTTTCATAAGAAGTTTTTTTTTTCAGTAGATGTTTTCTAACAAGGCGTTTGAGACAACGATTTCGAGCATTAATCACTCGATCTCAACAATTTACGCTTTCTTGGCTCAAAGCGATGCTAAATGCGAAAAGTGTGTATGCTTCTCCAATTCAAGGTTCAAATAGAGGGATAACCAACAAAAAGGATTTATCATGGATTGTAACGGGGTTATTTTCCAACAAATAGGCTCAGGCTCGAACTTGGCTCACTAAGGGTTAATGAATCAGGGTAGGCTCAAAGAACGGCTAAGATGACGCGAAAGAAAATGGTTTGAACCTAATGCCCTTTACTTTGTTTATGCACCTAATCCATCACAAGGTATCAACAAAGACATGTATAACAAAGCAAGTTCTAGAAAAATCAACAACGTATGACTAACACACAATCAAGAAAAAATTGGAGCATGATATGATGATTGCTCATGGCTCAAAGCTCACCAAAAAAAACGGTATGTGTGCTAGATCCCATACACTTGTCATTTCAACACATCATCAAAAGCAACTACCCATAAATAAAGCAGTAAGAATGCAAAATCAGTAGCACACAAGGAAAACAATAGTTTTTTTTTTCTTCATAGACTCGCTTCAGAGGCATTTAAGATTCAAATGAGAGAGATAACGAATAAACAGTGAATGTTGTATGGATCAAACAACTTCACTTTGCCGGACTCTCTCATCTCTTTCTTCTTTATTTTTTTTCGAATAAACATGCAAAAAATTTGAAAAAAAATAGAAATTGAAACTAGAAATAAGGCTATATACCCCCTCCCACATCTATATGTGACAATGTCCTCATGACACAAAATTTAGATGCGCAACATAGATAGTAAAAGCAAGCAAGAGAAGTTAGAGAACTCCTCTGAAAATTGTTGGGCATCATAGAGCAAAGCTTTCTATTGTCGTGGCGGTGTTGAAGAAGCCTGCGAGAGAAGATGTGAAAGGGGTGAGAACAAATAGAATAAATAAAAGAAACGTAAATTCTTTTTTTTAATAATAATAATACTTTTATTTGACCTTGAACAACATCAGAAGATGTTTTCTTATAAGGCGTGATCACGCGCTGCTAAGAGACATCTTTTGCATATAGGGCCAAAATTTTTCAAAATCAGAAGATGTTTTCTCACAAGGCGTGATCACGCCTTGCTAGAAAATATCTACTGTGTGTACGACAATTTTTTTTTTCAGAAGATGTTTTCGGACAAGGCTCGATTACGCCTTGTCCAAAGACATCTACTGTGTTTAGGGCAAAAAAAAAAAAATTTGGTGCAGAAGTGATATTCTTATAAGGCGTGATCACGCCTTGTTAGAAGACATCTTCTGCACAAAGGTAACAAAAATTGTACTATTTGAAAAAAATAAAAATAAAAGAAATTAAAAATAATAAGAACAAAAAATTTGGGTTGCCTCCCAAAAGCGCTTGATTTTTAGTCGTCGGCTTGACCCTCAAAAACTCTCATTCAAAGAGCGGCTGACGCCCAAAGTACGTGTCATATGACACCATATATGGGTCTTGGTTCCATGTGCCCTCAAGTTTGGCTTGATGTATGCAATGTAAACTCGTCTCCTCAACAAAACGTGACTTTAAATAATAGGCATGAGATGAGTGTATCATAGTTAGCTCTTGAAGAACAAAATCTGTTGAAATCGGCAATGGAGAAAGACAAGGATCTCCTAGATGTATATATGATGATGTTATCGACGAGCTCAAATCGATAGTTTCAGGAGCTTGTTCATCTCTCAACTTCATTGGTGCCTCATCTTCGTTTGATATTTCTTCCAAAACTTCTTCAGACTGAGGCTCGACAGTTTCCTCATTCAATGCCACGCGCTTGTTTACCATATCATTCAATCGAGTTATGATTAATTCAAGACTACATCCCTCATCTTCTTGATGCTCGAAAGGTTGGTCTGTAAAATTAGATTGGCTAATTCCTGGAGTGTATTGGTGGCTCCAACTCTGCAGCGAAGGATTCCAATACTGATGGTAGACAAATTCGGCCATATCATTTAGCAAATATATCACATTGTCTTCACGTCGACTAAGTAGTGGACTACCAGTTGTTAGTGCTCCATTAAATACCCATCTTCGTGTAACTATATCCAAACCTTTAAGAAAAAATCGAATAAGAACATAGTTAGAAAAATCATGATTCCTGAATGTTGTTGTTGTAACGTACCAGATTCGACGACTGTCCTCACTGTACCAAGACGAGTCTTTCCAGCGTGCTTATGTCCTCACTCACACGCACCCTGGGAAACTTCCCAGGAGGTCACCCATCCCAAAATTACCCCAAGTCAAGCACGCTTAACTTAGGAGTTCTTATGTGACGAGCTACCGAAAAGAAGATGCACCTTCGTGATATGAGTAGTACAAATCAAATCTTTTAAGCCCTCTTTAACTGTACAGTCCATTACATTGAACAGTCTCAGAATCCCTCTCATTCCCGTGTGAGTCGGTTCATTCATGTTCCCTCCACCTAGAAGCCTGCCAGGAGCCGCTCATTGTCCGTGCAACTGATGGCACCGGCGATCACCCCCCGCCCTCTTCGGCCCCGGGCCTCACATGCCCACCAGCTTCCGCTTGGTTCGTCCCCGAACCACACCGTACTAAGAGAGGTCGGCTCTGATACCAACTGTAACGTACCAGATTCGACGACTGTCGTCACTGTAACAAGACGAGTCTTTCCAGCGTGCTTATGTCCTCACTCACACGCACCCTGGGAAACTTCCCAGGAGGTCACCCATCCCAAAATTACCCCAAGTCAAGCACGCTTAACTTAGGAGTTCTTATGTGACGAGCTACCGAAAAAAAGATGCACCTTCGTGATATGAGTAGTATAAATCAAATCTTTTAAGCCCTCTTTAACTGTACAGTCCATTACATTGAACAGTCTCAGAATCCCTCTCATTCCCGTGTGAGTCGGTTCATTCATGTTCCCTCCACCTAGAAGCCTGCCAGGAGCCGCTCATTGTCCGTGCAACTGATGGCACCGGCGATCACCCCCCGCCCTCTTCGGCCCTGGGCCTCACAGTTGTTAAATTATTGAATCTCTCCCATGCTGCATAGAATGACTCTTCGGTTTGTTGGGAAAAACTTGTGAATACTTGTCGATGAAACATCTCGAAGTATTTCACAACAAAAAAATTCTCAAATTCTTCTTTGCTTGATAAAATCACCTGCACAAAAAGAATGAGACAAAAAATAACGAAACTCGAAAAAAATTAACCTTGCACCGTTCCCCGGCAACGGCGCCAAAATTTGGTGTGCTGTCGTTGTGCCACCAAACTTAAATTCCTACTCTCTAAATAAAATTAGCGTAATGATGAGCAGGGTCGAGTCCACAGGGAACGGAAGATGATTTCTTTCGAGCAAAATGCAAATCAGTGGGGGATTTGTTTAATAAAAACTAATAAAATACTATAACTAATTTAACATGCAAGAAGAAATAATTAATTAAATTGAAAACTAATGAAATGTAAATTAATATTACCCAACTCGATTCAAGGGATTTCTACTATTCAATTGTATCACTGTTCATCGGCTAACATATATTTATTCATACAGATACAAGCAATTAACCTTAGAATTATAGGGATAGCCGCTAAAATTCTTGCGTTTTCCTAATTTAATTGACCAAACCCAGCATCCAGTCAAAACTTATTAATAATTAACTGGGCACGATAGCGTTCCATATTAATTAAAAATAGCATTTTCGTTTTGTGAAAACAGTTAATCCTAAAATCTAACAACCGAGATAGCTGCAATTGATAGATCGAGTTTCGTTGATTTATTTAGATTAAATATTCTATGATAGCACAACACACCTAATCTATCGCTACTCATGTACCAATCGTTCATGACAATTACGGATCACTGAATTCATGGATAGCAGTAGAAAATTATATATCGAATTAAATTGTCAGATTAACCGAGATACAACATTCGTATAAATAAATCATAAATCAACAAATACTTGAACAAAACATGAATATTAAATTAAAGTGCAAAAAGCCTCACAGTGATAAATCGAAATAGTAAAAATATCCCTTGAATAGAAATAAAACTCAGCCTAAAGTTGTGGAATGAAGTTGAGAGAAAATCCTTCTGCCGTCTATTTGCTCTTCACGTTGGATTGTGGAGGAAGAAAATCTAAGGCTGCCTCCTTGATTTGAACGTAGGTTAGGTTTTGAAAGAAAAGGGGAATCTCCTTATTTTTGGGTCCAAAATTATAAAAGTCTAATAATCTAAATTTAAACCTAATCACTAAAAAATAAAAGATCTTAGGAAATATCATATTAAGAATATAGAGTTTTGTTATGGAAAAAACTCTATCTTCTATTTATTCCTTGTTATGAATATTCCTCAACTCTCACTAGGCAGCCGAGAAGTAGTCACAAGGTGTGGTCACGCCTTATGCAAAAATATCTTCTGAATTTTTCTGCTCCACGTCTTCCTCTAAGATCATATCGGCAACTTTAATTATGATATAAAATCACCTTTTTTAGCCCAAATTTATCGCAAGAACAGAAAACTTCACCCTACAATAAAATCACACAAAAATGTGTCAATTAATCACGTTGAAAGTGGTAACAATGAGAGATATGACAATAAAAATACAAACTATTATGAGCTAATCAAATCCCCTCTTCGATTCGATCGCGACAGCATGAGTGGAAAGCAAGATTTGCTAAAAACTCAAAAGAAACAGTTTAAGAAGTTGGGGAGCGAACTGAGTGGTTCATCTAGCTCCAGTGGTTCTAGTCCGAGTTATACTGGAGTGTATTGCAGAACTTGTGGAGGAAGACATTCCACGGAGCAATGCCAGGGGGTTACTGGTAGTTGTCGTATCTGCCGACAGCCGCGACACTTTGCTTGAGTTTGTCCACGAAGAGATTCCCGAAGATTTCAGGGATCAGGATCCTCTGGTGGTAGTGACCGAGGAACAGACCCAAAAGGCACTTGATGATACAGAAGCAGGTACTGTTCTTTTATGATTAGATTGCATATGTATTGATATATACTAATGCATTTCTTATGATTATCTTTGACTGAGTTGCATTGATATATGCTGTACCTGTTGGGTCTGTATTTACTGTAGTATTGATGTCTTTACCTTTTGAGAAAGAAAGATTGATCTCAGAGATTTCTGTAAAATATTGTATACTACAGTAAGATGTGAATGAGATCGAGTTAGATTAAGAGGTACTTGTGTTTTCTGATTTGATTGCATTATTGATATTAATATGATGAACAAGTACAGAATTACTATAGATTCCTTTCAGGAAAGTATAAGATTCAGCCAGATATAGCTGATGAGTAGAGATTCACGGTAAGAATTCTAGATTTAGAATTCCTTTAATATCTGTGTTATTTATGACTCGATTGATACAGAAAGGAGCATATGGTATCCTTATGTATTCAGTAGATGTACTGAAATCGATCCTAGCATTGGCAGATTTGCCAGTGATGTACGAGTTAGCTGATGTTTGCCTAGATAAGATTTCAGATTTGCTTTATATCAGAAAGATAGATTTCAGAATTGAATCGATATCAGGTACTGTTTGTTGGTGCTTTAGAATTTAGCACATGATGACATTGAATGTACAGAATGATACAGAATGAATTGAAAGAATTGAAAGACCAGTAGAAGAGTACTGACTAGGAGTTACATCTGATTTAATGTTTCTCTTGGGCATGTTTCAGTATGTTCAGAGATATTCTGATGATTTCGTTCTCGTTGTATCAATGATATTTTGATATATTCGTAGCATCTGATTGATTGAATCGAATAGCTGATTGATTGTATTGAATACTCCGAGAACTGTGATTATTGTATACAGAAATTATTCAGATATGAATCCTGCTTGAAACAGATTGTATTCAAGGTATGCGATATCTGAAGTTAGTATACCAATTGATTTTGACACAGTTGAGACTGAGATCAGTGACTGAGAATGATACCGATATCAGAAAGATCAGAAATTCCAGAATTGCCAGAGATGTCAAAAATTTATTTTTGTCTGAGTTGACAGATTATCTTATACGATGGTTGTTTTGTATCTGATTGAGTATTATTATTGTTCTAAAACACTATTTGAGACAACTTATATTGTTTTGGGGCATATTATATTTGCAGATGAGATATAGCAGTTGATCAGAACGACATGAAGACATGATTGATTAATCAGAATTGACAAAATTGTCAGAGATTGCCGTTTTATGAGTTTACTGAACTTACTAGATCAGTATAGATTATTGATATTGTGAATCTAATGTGATAGTACTGTTATTCTGAATTCGTATTTGATACAGATTATTACGAACCGTTGAGATTATATACCGTTCAAACTGAATCAGAGTTGAATTCGAGAATTAGAGCAGTCCAGAAATTTGATCAGAATGTTCAGAACTTAATTTCGATAATTAGAGCAGAACATTGAACAGAGTAACAGATGTGTGATTTTAATGTATGAGAATGATTATCTTGTGATGTCAAATATTTCAGAATTGTACAACATAATTTGATATCGATAGTTAGAAGCGAATACCAGGTAGTTATTTTTCTTTAATTTATCTTATTAACTGATTTGTTTATACACAATAGTTCGAATCTGAAAGGACAAATAGTGTCAGAAACACACAGTAGTGGATTCAGTTTTCATTTTGATGACTGAGAATGTATAATCTTCGGACAGACAGTTTTGATATAGACAGATTAAATCAGTTATGATAGAATTATACTGAAATGTTGGTAGAATTTGTACTGATATGTCTGAATTGTCAATAAATGAAGACAGAAAGATAGAAATCAGAAGATTTATTACAGAATTTGTAAATCCTTGACTAGAAATGGAAAGTATATGTCGATTTATTTCGTAATAAGATCACTATAATACTTTCCAAATTATGATATGATATGATTGTAATTGACAGAGTGTTCAATCTATATCTATTAGTTTGTACAAGATGACGTACAAACATGACCAAATGACAAAGATCGATGTCAAGAAATGGTCAGATTGATAAGAATGTAAAGTAGATTATATCAGATTGTGAACTTTGATTGAGTTTGTAATTGTGGCAGAACATACCATGAACTCATTCACATATTATCCATAGACTGACAGATAGCCAGAGCGTACTATCCAGATAGTGGAAGATATTTGTGGAGCTGTAGTGTTGGATGCTAGCACTAGTTGACAGTGTATATTGTCACTATATGAATTATTGTATATTGATCGCTATCAAACGAGTATTGAGATAGCTACAGATGAGATATTGTACTTTGAGTACTGCAGATTTCCTTTGGTATAAGAATCTCGAAGATACTTGAGATAAGATCTGATATGGTTAGAGATATGACAAAGAAATATGTAGCTGAATTCAGAAAAAAAAATGAAGATAGCTCAGACCAGACAGACTAGTTATGCCAAAGTCGGACGATGACTGTTGGTATTGGAAGCCGAAGATTGAGTGTATCCTTGATTGGGATAAACAGATTTGATAGCAGCTGATGGTAATGATTTGCTATGAGCTGTGGTTGGGTATATACGGATGTAGTATAGCCAGTATTGCGAGATTGACTTTATCAGAGCTATTTTTAGAAATAGAATTTGATATGAGATTGAGATTTCAGAACAGTTTCATTGAGATGAGTTCATGATTTAAACTCTGTATACATTTCTTCTGATATATCTGAATTGATTACTTGCGAGTTCGAGGACGAACTCAGATCTAAGAGGGGGAGAAATGTAAGTCCCGAGATTTAATTATTGAAATCAGACGTGATTAATTGACATGATTGAGGTTATACGAACTTGAATGAAGAAGTCGGGCCATTCAAAGACCAAACTGGGTAAAGCATGTGAATTATGTATATTTTGTACAGAAATGTTGGCGCCCGAGCGGTAGAAAAGAACCGCCCGAGCGCCAATGCATCACAAGAAGGGATTTGGACAGAACGTCTGGCGACCGAGCGGTAGTTTTTGACCGCCCGAGCGCCAGGGGATGGTAAGATGAGTAACCGGGCAGAAGGTTCGGCGCCTGGGCGGTAATTCTTGACCGCTCGAGCGCCGCTTGAAAATGGTGAAAAAGATGACACGTAGCTTGACATGCAACGTGTATATATATACATTACAAGCCTTAATCCCCTCAGAAGGCAAAAACGAAGATCGAGAATTCTTCAAGAAAATCCTTACGCCTTTTCGCTTAGAGATTTGAGATTTGCGAACGATCCGTCCGTCAGATTTTAAATCCGACTTCGGTATCGTGTTTCTAGCAACGACAGCTACAACTGGACATTGGGTATGGACATATCAGAATTCATGACTTCATCTTCGTCAGACCGGGAAGACAAAGGTATGAATAAATGTTGATTCGGGATTGCACAACTCGAGTTAGGTTTGACTTGAGTTTCCCTAAATCACATACTTTATTTTATTGCATTGATATTTGCAGATTATCATATTGATATGTTAATCTATCGACTTAGAGCAGAGTCATAGTTGGAGTCTAGGACAGATCAGCCTAGCAGGGCAGAACCGCCGAGTCTTTGTCAGAACAGCTAAGACTCTAGACTTTCGGTGTATCGATGAGCTTAAATGTAGATCGACTTCTATTGTAGATACTCGATATAGCATGCCCAAGTCTAAGTCTTTGACAGAACCGCGAAGACTCTAGACTTGTGGTGTATCGATGTGCTTAGATGTAGATCGACTTCTAATGTAGACATTCGATACAGCATGCCGAAGTCTATATTAGATCGGTATCCCTAGATTAGAAATGAGTTAACACAAGATAACAAGACCTTGATTTAAATACAGATTGGTATTAATTCATGTAGTCAGATTAGATACATGTTTTGATGTTTGGTCATGCTTTTATATATGTTTTATATGATTGCATGTATACATTATTTATACTGGATATTTATATCTCACCGGAGTTATCCGGCTGTTGTCTTGTTTTGTATGTGTGCATGACAACAGGTGGGGCAGGATCATGGTCCAGAAGACGAAGAGAGATCGAGATTAGAGTGGTGATCACGGACTTGGATGTAGATAGGTTTTATTACTCGATTGTAGTAGTTGAACCTAGTTGAACTAGATGCATATTATACAAGATTTGTATTATTATACTAGTTTGTATAATAGATTGATTCCCTTACCTTCCGCATTTTAAAAGACTTAAAAGAAAAATTTTAGACCATGTTTATCTTATTGATAATTAAACCCCAAAGATGATTAAGAAGATAATTAGCGTCCGGGTCCCCACAAATATTAATTTTGTTAGAACATTTTATGTTTTTAATCCTGATTTTGATATTAACAAAATTTGTTATTATGTTTTTATTACTCAAGTGTGAAGTTATTAACACAAGAAAGAAGCTGAAACCGAGTTTAGTCAAACTGAATTTCTGGCAAATTTCGGTGTTTTGACGATATCTCTCAGCTGGATGACTCAAATGATAATCCCCCATTTTGAACAATCAGAAAATAAATTTGGAACAAGTCTGTATTTCACGTCAGTTGGGCAAAATCAGATGTTATCTAGGCCAAACCGCTCGCTGAATGATCAAACTGATTGGACAAAAATAACAATCAGTTGGGTGTGAGCAGCTGCAGTATTTTGACCATATCTCTCAGTTCAGTTATTAGAATGAAGCGATTCAGTATGCGTTGGAAAGATAAGACAATGATCTATAAACCATCTTCAGAAGTCAAAGGAAAGATTCAGCTTAAGATGATAATAAATGACGATGAAACTATTGGTTTTGCACAAACTGAAATCACATCAGATTGAGATGCTGACCAGTTCAGTTTCAACCGCTGACCAACCATTGACCAAATGCTGAACGACCAATTTAAGCTCGAGAAAATGTCCAACAAGGTGAATTTGACCATTGCAAATTCAGAAACAGTATAGAAACTTTTTAAACGGTCATATTCTTGTGTCTAACATATATATCACTGTTGGGGACTACAAATACAACATCTTGAAGATCAAACAAGAGCTTTTCAAAAGGAATTCAAAGCATTAGCAGTTAGCATGAAGAAATATATTAGTTGAGTGCACAAGCCCTTGTGTGATGATACATTTGATATGTGCACCGTAAATGAGAAATTCTTCACACACAATCACTCACACATATACAAGAGAGTTGAACTTTAAATTTTAGTTGAGTGAGTCTTCACACAAAGACATTAAAGATTACGTTTGTAGTCTTAGCGTAAGAAACAATAAACATTACGCGGATTGTGAGGTTGCGACCTACAATTAAGAGTGTGCTAGGTGTTTCAATTAGGCAAGATATAAGTTCGAAGTTGAAATGGGTTTGTATAAGGTGTTGTATAAATCAAAGTCTTCTAGTGTATCATTTCCAATAGGAAGAAGGGGTGACGTAGAAGTTGTTAATATCCGAACATCCTTAAACTAATTCGTGTCTATTTATTTATTGCATTTATTTATCGTTTCCACTGTTTTTAAATATGCATTATTGAAGCATTTTATGCGTTATTCAAATACCATAATATTGCATTCCAAGCGTTTGAATTTTGATAGAATGCTTTAACCAAAATATTTTTACTCATCTAACTTGCATATATTTTAAATGCTTTACGAGATGTTTAATCGATTTATACGGATGATTATTTTGAGTGTCTTCCGCTTGGTTTGAGAACTAAACTTGATTTAATTCACCGGTGTTCAATATTTCAAGAACCGAGCTATTGTAGCTCAACGATGATCCCCCTAATCGATCCAGTCAAATTTTGTCAGGAGCAATAGTTTTTCTATGAAAGAGCTATTGAAAGACAATACTCGAGTTGTATTGTTTAAATGTCATTATCAATAGTTATGATTTTAGTAAATAAATATGTGTTGGAACTTTTCAAGTTCGCAATCTTGATTTTGATGTTAACAAAACTTGTTATTTTATGTTACTAATAATCCACCTTAGTGTGTAGAAGCTATGATCAGTCACGAGCTGTTTATATCGCAAACTGAAGACTCAACTGATCGCACAAACTGAATTAGTCTAACTGTTACGTCAATTGAGCAGTCCAACAGCTGATTGTCCAGTTGATAGGTGGTTCAGCAGGAGAACCTCAAAAGCCTGGCCAGCCGAAGGAGCGTTCAACTGATGAAAAAACCCAGCAGATCAGTATAACTGAACGAAAGTGAAAACAGTTCCACTGATGAGTCAACCGATTTCACCAGCCCAACTGAAGATCAGTTCAATTGACTAGTTCGAAGCATCAGTCAGAATCTTTCAGTTGTAGATCAAGACAAACTCTTTCTAGTGGATTCCGGCTATACACAAAGGTACAAATTAATTGTCCAGTCAAAGGAAAATAATGGACGTTGCATCAGAACATTAAATACAAACGTTTCAGAAGGGCAGTCTAAAAGTCGAGACACAAAGTCCAATAAACAAATTCAAAACATAACAGATACAATAAATGAGTCTCACTGTATGATCTAAATTCGCGCCTATAAAATGGAAGATGAAGATCAGTGAAGACAGAGAGAGAAAGCTACAATGCAAATATCAGAGAGAGTGTAGTAAAAGAAAGGGCACGCTTGCTCATCAGCTTTCAAGAAACAATCACCCCAGATCCATAAAAGACATATCAGCTTAGTTTAGAAGCTTATCTCCTTCAGTGTGTGAGAACATCCTTGTTCAGTTCTCACACACAAACACTCTCACCACCACTCAAATATAGTCTTGCACAAAGACGTTAAACTTGTGTATGTAGTCTTTGACACATAGACGTTAAAGAAGTGTTGGCTGGAAGATGCTGCCTTCAGTCGTAGCTAGGAGTTCAGTTTAGGCGGTAGTGTAAGTCCTAGCTGAGTAGGTTTGTACACGTAGTTGTATAATTCAAAGTCTTCTAGTGGATCTTACCCATGGAGGTAGAAGGGGTGACGTAGGAGCATTTGAAGTCTCCGAACATCCATAAACACATCTTGTGTATTTAACTAGTTAACTGCTGTTTTCAAACTGTTTGGATCAGTTAGAGTATCCGTCAGTTCAGTTGTCACCATAACTGAACTGATGAATGCAAAAATTAATCTACCTTTTTTCAGTTATTCAGTTTACATGAGTTAAATTTTTTTCTAATATAACAGTCTTCTTCACGAAAGATTACTTCGAGTTTCTTCCGCTTGGTTTTAAACCAAACTCGATTTAATTTATCGGTGTTAAAATTCTTAGAACACGACCTATTGCAACTCATTGGAGAATATAGTATTCGAAATGCCT
This sequence comes from Primulina eburnea, assembly GCF_022965805.1. Lineage (NCBI taxonomy): Eukaryota > Viridiplantae > Streptophyta > Magnoliopsida > Lamiales > Gesneriaceae > Primulina > Primulina eburnea. The sequence continues at coordinate 10,619,509 of NC_133101.1, forward strand.
TCAAAAACACTAGCACACTCGGTCATTCAATATGTGTTCGTAACATGTATATATTTGCCACAATAGAATAATCACAAAAACAACAAATAAATGTTTCATGTTAATTAGGTTCAAAAGTAGAATGATTTACCCGACATTGTTAATAATTCACAATCTACAATGTAAAACATTTTACGAAATATATCTTTATACAGTAAAACCTCAATAAATCATAAATCAATAAATTAATAATATCTAAAATAATATTTTTTCTTGGTCTCGACTTGGGCCAATGTGTTAAATTAATAATTTTAATAAATTAATAAGATAATAATTATTTGAAAGTTCCTTCTATAAAAATATGGTACCCTCAATATCACAAATTAAAATTTTCTAAAATTACAAACATAAATAAGAAAATTAAGTAACATATAATTCTATGGTTGTTTTTCCATGAAATTAACTATATTGATATTTTTGTTAACACGTGAAAATTATCTTATTAGTCAATACAAAATTATGAAAAACAATGAATATCACTTATTTATTTTTAAAATATATATGTACGGTGAATTGATTTGTGTATTAATTAAAAGAATATGATACATATATCGGTGAAAAACAATGACATTTTATGTAACTAATTCATGTTTCTTGAATCAAAAAATACTTTTTAAAATAATAAATTATTAATTTATCGATTAATCAATACCTCTCTAAATTAATAAAAGTTCATGGTCCTAACATTATTGATTTATACAGGTTCTGGTGTAATACATTTTGGAATGCAAGAAATAAAATGTTATGTGCAATTCAAAAAAAAATTGAGTTCAATCTTAAAATTTAAAATGGAATCGTTATAGTCCAAGCATTGCACATCAAGAAATCAAACAAAATGACAAAATTCAAATAGTAGGTCTCTTGTGAGACAGTCTCACGAATCTTTATCTGTGATACGGGTCAACCCTACCGATATTCACAATAAAAAGTAATACTCTTAGCATACAAAGTAATACTTTTTCATGGATGGACCAAATAAAATATCCGTCTCACAAAATACGATATGTGAAACCGTCTCACACAAGTTTTTGTCAAATTCAAAAGCCAATAAGTTGTAAGTTATGGAAACAAATCATGCGTATATACATACAAATAAATCTCTTGTATTTATACTAAAACATTACACACCAAAAAAGTAACAAAAAAGAGATAAATATTCCTTATACACAGACTCGTGAGAGCATTCACGTTTTACATAAAAAGAGGCAATAAAAATAATCGTGACTTCAAATCATTACAAAGATTGCCAACAGTAAAAAAAAAATGTGTCGGCCGAGATAATAACATATATTCTTCTCGTCTCGAATATATTAGATTGCTTGTTTTTCATACATGTTAAAGAAAATTGTTGGAAAATCAAAATTTACAAACAAACTTCCTATTTTATCATTGTTTAATTCTTTCAAAAATTAGTTTGCATGTCTTTCCAACACTTAGTTAATACTAGTAAAAGATGAACACGCATTGCATGTGTTATTATTATTTTTAATTTGATCAATTAATAATAAAAAATTAACATGAAATTATTTTTAATTTAGAAGAATTATTTAATTTGAAAGAGATGTTTTGTTTATATTTTTTTCTATGTAAAATGTGGAGTGACTTGAAGAGGTTTTTAGTAGAGTAAGAAAGGTAATTATAGAATTCACTATTTGATGTCCTCTAAGACTGTTACTCTAAGAATTTCACAATTAATAAAAAGAGTATAGAAGTATAGATTCTTATAATAATGAGAAAACAAGAATAAGACTATTTAATATAACAAATATACATATATATATATATATATATATATATATATATATATATATATATATATATATATATATAATATTTCTAAAAAAGGGATTTATTGAAGTGTGGTCCCTCGAAAAGTGATGAGGTCATCTCTATAAATATGCTTTAGCTAACGCTTTGTTTTGAAGCACTTTGCCATAAATGTTATGATTATATTTTGTTTCTATCTACAATTCAAATTTTATTAAACTTCTAATTTTTATATATCATTAAATAATATGGTTAATAATCATGTCTAAATTAAAAAATCAAATATTTATTTTGCACACAACATTAATTTTGAGAATTCATAGACAGACCAATTTAATTCCTCGAGAGTACTGTATATTTTTTCACATGTAAACATTTTACTCTTTTAATAAATACAATTTTTTTTACTCGATATTATGTATTAGAAAATCAGAATTTGATTCACAAAGTTTTAAAACATAACTAAACTTTATGCATAAATTCATATATTTTATATTTATATAAAAATATGATTTAATTCATTCCTCCAATAATTTATTTGATTTGAATTCTAAAATTTTAATTTTCATCTCCGATACAAAAATATTCACTCCATCACTCATTAAATTAACTTTTAAGGTTTGTGAAACCTAGTACCTTTGGCTTGCTATTGTTTTTGTCACCTCTCTATCTATCTTACACACACATATATACATACATATATGTGTATATATATATGCTTGCATTCTTCTCCTTCCCGCCTCCGTTTCCACCGATGCACGAACAAACAATATCCTAGCTTTAACCATAAACTTCTGGTCTATATATACATACACATATACATACATATTTCTTGGTCATGTTAGCCATGGCGGAATTGCTCGGCCATGAGGATAACTTTGTGTGGGGAAACCAATCATGGTCATTCCCAAATTTAGGAGACTTTAATGGAGAAAACAATGGGAAAAAGTTGGTGGACATCACCAACAACACAGATGGGCAGAAACCGACCGCCAAGGAGGAGGTAGCTCCGCCGGCCTCCAAGGGAAAAAAGAGGAGCGCTGCTGCATGTAAAGGCGGTGCCGTCGGAGGAGAACCTGATCATGAGTTGCATATATGGACTGAAAGAGAGAGGAGGAAGAAGATGAGGAACATGTTTGGAAATCTTCATGCTTTGCTTCCTCATCTTCCTCCCAAGGTAATAATTCTTTCTTCTTTTTATAATGTTTTTTATAAAAATTTCTAAAAAAAGAAATCTTTGGGATTACAATTTAATCAATTTCTTTTGGGACACATGAATGAAGTTTGTTCAAGCTAGCTAGCTCTAGGGCACACATCTCAGCTTTCTTGATTTTTTTGCCCCTTTCGGTTAATGAGTACAAGGTTTAGGTTATTTCTTGAAAAGGTACCTTTCTTACATCCCAATATTTATTTCCATGAATTCCCTCAATTTTTTTTTTCATTACATGGCTTTTATCGTATATAAACGCGATCGCACGTGAATTTAAAAATTTATTACAACATAATAAGTATGATATAGAATGCGACAAATATTTGATATGAAAAAAATGACGCAAGATTGAAACGTAAATTTCATGGATCTATTTTCGTGAGACAAATCCGCTCGATTCAACTTAAAACGAAGAGTATTATTTTTAGCATAAAAAATAATATATTTCCATGAATCGATGGGTAGGATAAATGCATTACAAAATTGACCCGACAGACCATCTCACGTTAGTTTTATGAATTTCAAGAAATAAACATTAAATAGAAGGATTAGATGGACATATATATGTGTGTGTGAATATATGTGTATGTATACATGCACACATTTCAAGGAGAAAGACAAATTAATGAGGAAGATGTTTTTGAGTTTAACTTTCTTCTTTCGTATGATGATTGGTCTAGGGAGTCTGACTAAAATTGAGTACATTTCTGAAGAATCTTCTGATTTAAATGTTAAAAGTACACATAGGATTTGTGTCAAAATCAAAGGAAGCAACTTTAGACAGAGTTGGTGTTCTCTATTTTTGCAAGTAAGACACAATAAATGTCATGACCGTCCTTTTTTTCTTTTTCCCTTCTTAAACAATAAATGCCACTCTTAGTTCTTCTTATCCATCCCCAACTTTTCAACTTTTGATATATATATATATATATATTATCTAAAAACATAAATTTATTCCAAAAACTATTAAAATCACCTAAAATTTTGAATTCTCTCCTATAATTAAGTGTTACATATCCATCATGCACCTGCCACACTTTATGGATATCTATCGCATATAATTATTAATGTATTCGGGATTTAGATCTCTTACATTTGATGTTTTTGTATTTTTAAATGACATAGAAAATATATTTAAAAATAGAAAAATTTATTGTAGGTTTAAAAAATACTAACAATAAATTTATATATATGTTCATTTAACTTGAAGTTTAAAAAATAAAGTTTGAACTATTTTTAAGTATAAAACATATATGTTTTTTTAACTTGAAGTTTTAAAAATTAAATCCGTACCGCTAACAAAAAATTTATATGTTTATGCATTTGAAGTTTAAAAAAACATAGAAAATATATTTAAAAATAAAAAATATATTGTAGGTCAAAAAAATACTAACCATATATTTATATGTTCATTTAAATTGAAGTTTAAAAAATAAATTTTGAACTATTTTTAGTTATCAAACATATATATTTTTTTAATTTGAAGTTTAAAAAATTATTGAATACAAGAAAGGAGGTAAATACAAAAATCTCAAATATTTTTTTCATGTATAAACTACATTAATTAGTTGATTAATCTTCGAAGAAAGGGTAAGCATTTATGAATTTATTGAGTGATCATATATATATATATATTTATATATTATGCATGCAGGCGGACAAATCCACCATAGTTGATGAAGCAGTAAACTACATAAAGAATATGCAGCAAACTCTAGAGAAACTCGAGAAACAGAAGCTCGAAAGGCTTCATGGATCCAAAACTACCCAAAAAAAGCCCGCTGTTCGATCAAGAGAAGCATTCTTAGCTGATCAACCATCAACAAAAATGATTAACCCGAGGAACCTGTCAATGTTTTCGGGTCCACCCGTCTTCAAGACATGGACTTCTCCGAACGTGACCCTGAACATCTGTGGAGGAGACGCACAAATCAGCGTCTGCGGGCAGAGAAAGCCCGGCTTGCTGACTGTCATTTGCTATGTGATGGAGAAGTATAGGTTGGAAGTGGTTTCTGCTCAAGTTTCTGCGGATGGCAATAGGTGCATGTACACCTTTCATACTCGGGTAAGTGTACCTTTTGATCCATCGACTTAATTGTGACTTTAAATGCATTTGGTTCTTGTTTAACAAAATATCTCAACATTTTTTGAATTTTAGCCAAAAATATCTTATACCAACAGAGATATCATTTCAACTCATTAATCCATAATCTACTTACGTCTTTTCAATATGAGATTGTGGTTCTTATCATTAAAAACTAGCGGTAAATGGACCGTAACAGTTTTGGTCCTAAAGAATATGAACGAAAATTTATTTCACTTAAATATTTACTCACTTTTGAGGGAAAATCGAACACGTGCACAACGCGTGCTCTCCTTAGTTGTATATATTTTCTATGATGAACTAAAACCGAGATTAAATAAAATTTTCTTTTAATTTCAAGAAATTTGTTTTGACATATGTAATATATAGTTTCTTGTTTATAGGTAAATGGAATTCATGGGCAATTCCAGGATGCATTTCCAGTGGAAGAAATATATAAGCAAGCAGCAGCAGAAATAATATATTCGGTGGCTTAATTAATTAATGCTTTTTCCATTTTGATTATATGTAGTTATCATTTTATCTTGTCAAGACCGGACATTAGTCAGTTGCATGCGCTTGTAGGTGCATGCCAATTGGTTGAGATTTGGGGTATTTTTTTACTATTGAGGGTATTTTATGATTTAATCGATAGATTTCAAATATATTTATTTTCTTGCAATTTTCAAAACTTTTGCTTATTCGTAAACAAAATTAATTGAAGTATAGATTTTAATTTTATAAAATTCGAGAACACCCGAATTTTTTTTTTTATGGATTCTGGCATTAATTAGCTACCTGTGTTTAGAGCATGTTACATTATGTGTGAAAACTATGTTTCTATGAGTTACTGAGACGTTATTCTTACGCTGCGTTTGGTTGGGGGATAAGGTGGGTTTATGAGTTTTTAACCGACCTAATCTCATGTTTGATAGGATTTTTATTTAACCAAGTCAATCTCTCCTATAAATGATTATGTTATATTAACTGGGATAAAATAATCACTCCCCACTTCCTAGAATTATTTATTTTACTCTTAATCCATCCTATTTTTTTTTCAATTTTACCCTTCTTCTAAATCCAAAATCACCACCACTTCCCTCCACCGACCACTCCAGCCGCCGGCCGACCCGCCGGCCATCGCCCGCCGCCGACCGCCACCTCCGACAGCCGCCTCCGCCTCCGCTGCCGACCACTCCCTCCTCCTGCCGGCCGACCGCCTCACCCCCGGCAATCACACCGCCTGCCGACCACCACCGCCGCAAAAGTGGAAGAGTAATTTTGTCAATTCATCAAAAGATTATTAATCATCTCATTCTTAACAATCATAACAAACATAATATTATTTTATCATTATCTACTTCAATCATTCTTTTTATCATTTCTCTCTTAATCATTTCATAATTTTATCTTCCAACTAAACAGCCTTAGAGTATTAATTACTTTAGTTGGTTAATTATTTGTGTTTAGCATATGCTGCAGGGAAAGTTAAAATTTTACTCTTATAAGTTGGTCTGATTTGAGTATTAGTCATGTAACTTATCAAAATTTTGTTTTAAAGCAATAATTTGGATTTTTTTGCCTTAAACCATTAAATCCATCGAAAATAATTTATTTGGCACTTATTTTTTTCCTACGTGATACATGTGACAGAATTAAGCCCATATTACTCAAATTAAAATTCATCTCATTAAAAAAAGCAAAAAGATATTCAATACATCAAAATGGTGTGAAAAATTTTTGTCGTTTTCTATTATTTTGTTTACGTATATTTAATGTGTGTTATATAAACTTTATTCTTATCACATGTGTCATGTAGGAGAGTTTTAGTGCCAAATAAACAATATCCGATAGATTTAGTGGTTTCGGACAAAAAAAAAGACAAAAAAAGAAAATTCAAGTTATTAGATGAAAATCAAAATTTGACAAATTAAAAGATTAAAATCCAAAACATATCAAGACTAAAATTGCAATCTTTCTTGTTGCATATTGTGTGAATACTACGTCTTTATGACTTAGTTATCGGGTGCGAACTTTAGGGTATTATCTAAAGTTGTATCTAACGGTTTTTATTCATTATTACATGTGAGTTCTATAAAAAAAAATAACGAAACCCACAAATAAGACTAAATGTGGATTGCCTCCAATAGGTTTACAAGTTGGTGGACTAAATGAACGTTTGTCAATGGTCATGAGTGCGATTCTTTACTAACACCTTCTCAGGCGAGCATGTTGCTCAGTGCGGTTTATATAGTTAGTGTGGTTTATAGATTATTGTGTTATCCCGAAAAATTAACATAGCCCATACTGAAAGATAACGGCTAACGACGTAATAATAATAAATAAATGTTGATTGTTACATGTTAGAGTAAAACATCAAGGATAGTAAGTTACGAATTATATAATTATAAGAAAAAAGTAAGTTCTGCATGATCTCATATTCCACACCCAGCAGTATCCGAAGATATTTCACCACATGGATAAAATTAAAACTCACCGCATACAATTTGAGATCATGCCCTTCATTACTTGGAAGTTGCGAATCTTGTGCACACTAGTTGTGCAGGAAACAGTTCTAGAAATAAAGGGCACGCATGGATTCGTTCATACAATTGCTTCGCAACTTCCAAGTAATTCATCCCAAAGATGGGGTCGGGAAAAGCGAGTTGGGGGTTTAACAAAAAATTTGAAATCTGATGTAATTAGAGATTAAAAAAAAATAGAATGACGTGATTAATATATTATTTGATGTAAATAATTGGATGTGATTAAAAAGGGTATTTATCCACGTCTTTAAAATAATTAAACATGGAACAAGGAACGAAATATTCCTATCGTAGAACAATTGGATTGAAAGACATATAATCATCCAAATCTACCTCCAGAAACGGGTTCACAAACTTACAGGAATCAAGAATTGGCCATAAATGAAGAATATGCAAGCCTGGTCACAACCACCAAAAAAGAAAAATAACAAAAAAAAAATTATATTTTTAATTTCTGTTTGCAAACTCGTGCCTTAAAACTCTTATATTAACAATTCAATAGTTCGTTTTGTCAGTTGATGTCACACCTACTATAGTAACATATTCCAAAAATATATTCTCTGCGTGATAAGATGCCATGTCACACCAATTTTCATTGATGTTGGTGTTCACATGGATAAAATTGATGTAAGAAGTAGAATGCACATCCATTTCAATTGGAAGGGTCTCCTATCGATTTTCCCGAAACTGGTCTCGGTTTTCGCTGCTGCACCCGGAGCGATGCTCGGTTGAGGTGGTTCACATACTCCGAAAGTCATGTTTTCCTACATTAGGATTATCGATCCACGATTGGTAACACAATGGCTCCGGGTTATAATAAGCTCGTGAAGTATGGTATAATACAGAAAGCTGCAATAGAAATGCAAACCTTGCAAGATGATATACTTTTGCAGCCACAAACTAGTTGACCATTAGCCATATCTACGGCTTCAGACACTCCTCCTCCATCACTTCTCTGCAAGGTTTACATAGTAAATATTGTCGTGTACTTGAAATGTGGTACTTGGCGGTCACAACAAGTTTATTCGAGTTAAAGTTTGATAAAAATTAAATATATGTTTTACCTTATAAAAATCAACTGCGATAAAATTAGGCCACCTTCTGCCATCTGCTTGTTCGCATGTGTTCATCATGCTAATCAATGGGGCTGAGTTGTGTTTGCACGCGGTTGCCACGTCAGGGTTGTCTGGAAAGTAGTTCATTAGGACAAGGGACCTTGACGTTAGATTCATTGCCTGTGATTCTGCACGATTAGGACATGATCCAGCTACCATTCCACCTTTGCCATCTGCAAGTTTTTTGAATTCCAAGGAGAGATCTTCGAATATTTTGCTTGGCAAAATCAATTTGGGATAGATATTTGAGAATAAGAGGCTTACATTGATTTTCTACAACGTATCTCCATTCATAAGCAATGCCTTCTGTAGATTCCTTGGAAGATTTAGAAGTGAAGACTACCAAACGTTGATTCTGTCTCACCATATCATCAACTTTCGGCCAATCCTGACCATTTGTTGGCATTCGGGATACAGGAAACCAATACTTACTTAAGCCAGAGGCATTAAATACATTCGTCAGGCCCTTGGGAGATGTAACATAATCTTCAATTATTATGGTGACTATTTCAGAAGGATTTGAATCGAGAAACAACTGGACCTCTTTCAAAACATTTATAGCAGGTTGCTGGGATGTATTATCAATAGATTAGAATGACATGAATCAAGAATATAATGTCTATTGATAGTACACTTGATGTTGCATCTAAAAAAATGGAATGATGTGGTTCATGATGAACGACCCAATAGTGAAGTGATATCTAGTAATCTAACATAGATCGTATACTTACGAAAGCAGTGTAGTTGTAGCACCTTCCCCCGAATGAGTGGCATAACCAGACATCATTTTCAAAATCATACATATCGAGCATCAACCCTCTAACTCCATTCTGCATTTCATTTGTCCAAAGAAAGTTTTGTATTATGTAACTAGTATAGTAATATTGCATTGGAAAAAAGAAACATCATCTCGTTCAGAGGTTTCAATAATGTTTGACTATTTATAGGTTGTCTTGAATAAGTAGAGCTCATGTTAACACCAGTGCAGGAAAATTGTAACATGAGAAAAACATTTAAATACTGGAAACAAGTCATGAACTCAGGGCACGCTAAGATATTATAAATGCAGTCTTCCAATTCCTAAATGTTTTCGTTTGGACATGGACTACAACCTGGTGAGGATTTATCAACAGTTTTCACCATCTTTTGCATAGTCAGCTCATCCTAGATAATGGCTTAATTTTCAATTCATAGAACTAACACATGTTAAGGAAGAACTCTCCATGTTGATTACAAGACAAGCATGTTTTAAAATTTCATAATAGGAGAGTATTTAATTGATACATTTTATGCCCAAAAAAGGTAGGAAATATTTCACATTTCAGCAATTTTATTACCTCAGTGATAGCTACCTCTGATCTATATTATAAACTATATTCGATGTTACCATGGTGATCCAATCAGGTCATAGTCTTAAAGCTATTAAAAAATCCTGAATATCTGACATTTCTTTTCGTAAACGCGAAGTTACTACTTGCTAGTGTTCACCTACCCCTGCATTTTAAAACAAGGAAGTGTAATAAGCATGGAGAGTTTTCAACATGACCATTAAAAAACATTTGAAAGATGCCCAGACAGTCAATAATGCTATACAAATAGTTTGAAACTGTAAACCCACCATGCTCATTCAATCTACAAAATTCATGGATAAAATGACACTGCCACAATGTTATACGAGATATTTCTAATCTATAACCCCTTCCTAAAAATCTGGCAACAGCACATGCTAGCAAGATACAAATACCAGAAGAATATTCCGAGACACGGGGAGGTTCAAAAAAGCAAACGTTTTACATGGAGCTGATTAGTTATGGAGTCCTGCTGATTTTGCGGAGATAAAATGACACTCCCAGTCGCAGATCTCGCTCCCAATCTAGCGAATGAATTGTGCGTGGTTAGCCACGTGTACCGATTAAACGGTAAGTTTTTCACCTGAAAAATTGATCGCATCAAAACCAATCACTGCACAGCTTAAAACAAGTTAAGGGAAAAACAGTTACTTAATCAAACACTTCCAATCTCCAAAGTACCAAACACAGACACGCATTGGATTGTAAACGGATATCAACTGTACCTTCGAGAGAGGATCGATAGGCTGAATTCGCGTGCACCGCGGCCTGACATTGCCATTTGCCAGGCAAGTCTCGCAATGCAGCCCTGAGTCGCAATTTTTGTTCTCGACGCACGTTTGTCCTTGCTGTAACCGTTCACAAAAACAATAAAATCGTATCTGACGGTAAAAAAATCAGATCCACAAGATGTGATTCTGCAATTTTTGCTGTTTTCCTTCCTTTTTGCTATGAATCGGAAAGAAAAAGCACAAAAAATACCTTATTAGCTGCTGAATAGCCGAAGAACAACGTCGCCGAGAGGAACAGAATCCGTACACAGAAATTCATAAATCCGAACCTGAGTAAAAATATGAAGAATCATTCGTAAGCATGTATATAGAACTGGAACATAAGCATGATCTAAACAGGAAAAATGCATTTACATTTATGCGTAAATCGATCGAACTTGTGCGCCAAGGATGCAACCGATTTCTTTCACGAAAACAAAAAGTGAAAACGGAAAATGTTGTGTGACTTTTTGCAGTTTCAGTAAAAGGGGAGGAGAAAGAGATTTCAGATACACTGAAAATGAGTCGTCTATTTATACTAACTGCTGAGGCTCGCGCTCGATGCCCACCAGCCATATGTTAGGCATGGCTTACAAATTAGATTATATATTTGTTTTCAAGATCATTCATGCACTTTATTTTTTAAAAAAATTAAAAATATATACGTGTTACGTGCTCGTATAATATTTTTTAATAATTCATTTAATTTATATTTTTATAATTCATTTTTATGAAATGAGAATCATGGATTAACGCAATAATTTGTAAATCAAATTAACTATGTAAATTGCACTGAACAACTCTCATACGACATGTTCGTCCGAAAAGATGTTGATAGGAACAATCGTTGCCTTGGCAATTTACCAAATGCTCACCTACCCCACTACACTTTGATGGCAACTCATTAGTTTTATGGATCGTCATTGCGTTTTGATTCCAATTCTACCGGTTTACTTTAAATTTAGGAAGAAATTTGCATGTAAATATTGGAGTACTCTAAAACATGGCACAAGTTATGCACGATAATTATAATTTTTGTGATGTGGAAAAAGTCAATTTTACCTCGTCATTTTTTATTTTTAACTTTAGAATCTGACGTCTTCAGCTATTTTTAGTGTGGTATGTGTAAACCCAAAAGAGTATGTTTCTTGTAAGACGGTCTCACGAATCTTTATCTGTGAGACGGGTCAATTCTACCGATATTCACAACAAAAAGTAATACTTTTAGCATAAAAAATAATATTTTTTCATTGATGACCCAAATAAAAGACCTGTCTCACAAAATACGACCCATGAGACCATCTTACGCAAGTTTTTGTCAACTCAAAATTACTCCACCATTATTGCATTTATAGCATGAGCATAACACCAAAACTGTGGTACCTCATAATATTAGACTTGCCGTTTCTTTATCATAATTGCAATTTTGTTAGCACACATTTTCAATTGTAATCGAAGTTTTTTTTTTTTTTTTTAAAAAAAATATGCACATTAGGATTGTTCAGAAAACGAACAAAACTGAAATATATAATTATATTTTCAAGATTTAGATGAAAAATGCAAACTCATTTGAGTAAAAGCAATTACCAATATACTTTTAAAAATAAAAAAAGAAGCCAATTACCAATATAACTATAATACAAAATTTTATCATCGAATTATGTATTTAAATAAATCATATTTAAATTGTCTGCAATAAATAACAGAATATTTCTTATTAATTTTTGTTATCATTATGATAATTGCATAGAGCAGATGACAATGGAGTTTGTTTGGAAGAAAATTAATTTAATAAGAAGACATATATATTTTATATGTTAAATTAAATTAGATTAAATTAACTTGTCAATGTAAATCATGTTTTTAAATTTAGGAATAAATTTGCATAATAAGATTTAGATGAAAATTGCAAACTCATTTGAGTAAAATTAATTACCAATATACTTTCAAAAATAAAAAATAAGCCAATTACCAATATAACTATAATACAAAATTTTATCTTCGAATGATGTATCTAAAACTGCAGGCCTCCCTCCTCCTCTCTCCGGAATTCACTGCAGAAGTGAGGGGCCCTTGGGAGGGCTGTTGGCGGGGAGGGTTGGTCGGTTGATTGACTTGCTCGAGAGGATCCCTGGTCTCCTTTCCGGTTACTCTCAACCAGGATCAGCTCAGGGTTTGTAACCGCTTTTCGCTTCCTCTGGAGGAGAGGAACGTGGTCTTCAGAGTCTGGGGAATTCTCTCGGGGCACCTCCCGTTCTTGTTCAGTGTTTTCTCGGGTTGACTCCTTCAGTTGGGCCGCTTCCTCTTCAGCCAATCTTATCTTCTCAGCAGTCGCCTTCCCAGCTGCCATTTCCTTTTCTTTGGCTGCCCTCTCAGCCTCCTATTTTCTGAGGAATGCCTCATGCATCTTATATGCATAAGGAAAAACAAAGTTATTAAAAGTTAGTGTGCAAATTGAAAATAAGAGACAAGGTACGAAGAGAGTTACAGGGTTGAGCACCCGAGCCAGCCACTTGGTCGATTATCTGGTCAGTCGGGTCTTTAGCCCCGGCTCTCAACCCATAAGCGACTAAATTCTCATCTGATATGAGGGTGGAGGAGTATTTGCGGCCCTCCACCAGAGTTTGGCTTCTGAGGAAAGGATCCTCAAATTTGTAAGCCTTGGGAAGGGCAGGTTGCGGAGGAAGAGAAGGGAGAGACCCGGTCAGACAAGGAAGGGGACCCGGGAGTTGAATAAAAAAATCTTTCTTTCCACCCCTTCTGGGAAGAAAGGATATCATCAACGAACCGGGATTTAAGCCGTGCAGACAGGGAGACTACTGTCTCCCAGTCTGCAAACAAAGAAATAGTGTAGAACAAGGAGGTTGAAAAGGAAGTTATTCATTTTAAGGAGAACATAGGCCGAGGCCATGATGCTGAAGGAGTTAGGGTGGAGTTGGTTAATAGGTATACCAAAAAACTTGGCGACCTCGATGTAGAAGAGGGGGATAGGAAATCGGAGACCATTTTTAACTTGGTCATGGAAGAAAGGGGTGAAGCCAGGAGGGGGGGCTATCTGCCCTATCAAAGGGATCGGGTATTAAAATTTTAAAAGTCGAAGGGATAGAGCCAAGAGTCCTAAGTTCCTCGTCCGCCCCCGTTTATCATTACGATAGGTGTCAAGTAGAGGTGCAGTGATGTGTGCAGCTGAGGCATCCTAGAGCGCAGTGTGCTGCTCATTGAGGTGAACCAAGGGACTCATGGGGTTTCTGCTTGAGGGGGGGAAGAAACTCGGGCTTTGCCCTTAACCTTGCTCTTTTTCAAAGCTCGGGAAGGGCCAGAAGATGAAGGTTTTGAAAAAGGGGGTTTTGACTGATGGGCTTTCGGTTTTTTGGAAGTATGGAAATAAAGACGACGGGAGGGAGGGGAATGAGGTGAATCGTAGCGCAATGCGGTGGACTCATATCCAGATGAGCCTCACGCAATTTTTCCAGAAGTAGAAGAAGTTGAATCCAACATTATAGAGAGAAAAGGAAACTTACGAGTTTAGGAGAAAAGGTGGTGGTTGTGCAAGTGGAGAGGTTGCAGTGGTTGAAGATCGCCGGAGTTCGGGAAGCACTGCGCTGAGGAGAGAGGAGAGAAATTTGAAATTCGAATTTGCATAAAGCGACAAATTAAGGGGGTGTTTGGTTTTATATAGGCGAAGTAGGGTATGATCTCAATTGTTGATCTAAAGGCAGATCGAACAGTCAGGATGCATCTAAGAAATTGTGCAGGCATGTGAAAAGACGTGCACAGATAGCAAGGCATGTCAGACTTATCGGATTCTCAAAAGACGGAACGTTTTTCGGCAATATTAAATTTTAGTGTACACGTCAACATGACATCAACATTATTTCCCGAGGATATTAAACAGCATTTTATTTAAAGTTCGGGAGACATGAGACCCCGGCATCTTATCTACAGCCCGGGAAATTGAAGCACCCGACACTTCATCCCACATCTGGGATATTTGAAGCCTCCGATGCTTTTATAATTGGAATGAATTACCTTTCCTTTTTAAAGCCACTCTAACCCGACTATTTATGGGATGAGTGTTGATACCCCCATAAGAGCACGGTTCATGGATGACCCGGGATACTAATTGGATAGCCCAAATTAGAGTTTATGTGTAGGAGGATTTCTTCAGCAGCCGGGTAGGTTAGTGCCCGGGTCAATTTCTCTCCGGGCTGCCAGGAGCCCGGGCTCTAATGCAAGCTCCCGAGAACTTCTACCCGGGCTATCTTGAGAAACACACCACACTCGAGTGTATCGGTATGGGCTATCTAATCTGTCAGAATAGTATGGGTTTGGCGTATTTTAGAAGTCATCAGAAGCAAAAGTATGGGCAGCCGACTTGCCATACTTAGCACGTGGACACTGAAAACAAGGTAATCATGAGATTTCCTCCTATAAATAGCAGATATATTTCTCATTTACAGATTCTTGAATTCTTACTTCTCAAACACTCGCGTATATTCGCACGCATACAGTCATCCTTACTTTCTTCTTTACCTGCTGACTTAAGCATCGGAGTGGATACGCTGGACACTCCTTCGGTGCCCATTCACGAGATTTTTTACTTGTTTGCAGGTTACAGTGAAGCCAATACCCTTGCTTAAATTCCTAACATAAAATTATCATCATCATCTGGTGGATTGCCTACGTATCTCATACCTGATTCACCTGGATATCATCAGTCAGATCATATTGCAGCCGAACCTTCCTTTTGGAAACGAGCCCCCTTCAGTCACTGAACAATATTCCCTCCATTTAAGGTTTACATTTCAAGGTTATCTGTGTGTTTTTCTAGTTGAGAATATGATGTTGGAATTATTTTGTGGGCTCACATAATTTAATTAATTGTACATGGACAAGCTATGTAATAAAGAACCCAATAAAATGATCTAATTAATTATGGGTTTCCAAACTATTAAATAAATTGGTATGGTCCACTTTATGTGTAGAAACCCAGCCCAATTAGGTCTTCTATGATGGGTTGAAGATTGCTAAGGTTATATAAGGTTATGGTCCCCAAGGCACAGAGAACATAACACATAATATATACGGCGCATATATTCTAGATCTCTCTCCTTCTCCCATCAAAGGCAAGAATAAGCTGGTCGATTCTCTGTTGCCTTGGAAGATCCATAACTCTGACGCTAGATCAATCAATGGATTCTGGTACATGTTTACTGCTATTCATTTTTCTGATAGTTCGACATGAATTCCTGGCGTGTTGTAATATATGGATTTATCACATGATTTAGAGATTTATTTTATTAAATCTCCAACAAGTGGTATCAGAGCCACGTTTATGTTGAATTATGAGAATTTTGTTTATTGATGGATCGAAACAGAAAATTTCGTTTTATTCCCAGATCTGATGCGATTTTCTAGTCTATAAATTTTTTGGATTCAAATATGATTTTCTTAAAATTTTCTGAATTTGGATCTGAATAAATTCATGCTCTTCGGATATAATATTTTAGAATTTTACACCATAAATTCAGATTTATTTTCGAATTTAAAATAAAAAAAATTCGAAAATCCACAAAAATTGAATACTCAAACCGTAGCCTTGAAATTGATCACCATATGGAATCCAATTCCGGAAATTGAAGGCTTCAGGCCGATCCACCACGTCGAGACGACCACCACGCCACCGCAGGACGTCGGAAAGAGCCGACGAAATGGTCGGAAAATCGCTATGAAGTCGCGCGGTTTCCGTCCATTTTTTGAGGTTTTCGATCGTTTTTGGACAAGCAGGTGGTCGGGGATGGTATGTGTGAAGGCCCGAAGAAAATACTTGCTTGAAAAATTTACGGAAAATTAAAAATTTTCTTTTTAAAAGAACTTCACTGGCCTCATTCATAAAATCGCTGATGAATCAAGTTCGATGTTTGAAAGTAAAGCAGCGGAAGGAAATAATTATTTGCCAACAATAACAATTTAAAAAAAATGTTCAATAACTGATAAAAGGTTTGCGGAATAAAATAACACTGCTGCACTGAGGTCCTCGGGTGCCACTACTGCCGACCCAAGCTGGCTCACTGGTCCCCGCCCTCGGCCCTGACCTCATCAGTACCTACAACAATCAAGTCTAGTGAGCCTAAAGACTCAGCATGCATATATCGCAGGTAACGAGTAAAATCTGAAGTAAAATATGCATGGGATAAAATATCATGTCATGAGGCATACTGAAAATAATCTGTACTCATGCTGAAAGTAAACTGATCTGAGCGATTATAATACGTGCATAACTGAACTGATAATCACAGTAAAAATATTTGCTCCTTGGAGCCTGTACTGAAATAACTGATAAAATTTTATGTTGAGATTATGTTTTACGCCTGTGGCCACTGCACTAAGCTGAACTGATCGGTAACTGACTACCGGGGAGCCTGGAACTGAGCTGGCGGTCACTGAAGACCCGATGGTACCATCCTGAACTGATCGGTCACTGGCGACCGGGTGGTACCAACCTGAACTGAGCGGTCACTGGCGACCGTATAAATAATGCTCCCACATAGTGAATGAACCACAAGCCATATCGCATAAATCTCAAAAATAATCATTTTCTATTTAATGCACATAATATAATTAAATGGCATAATTAAATATGAACAATTTCGATCTTCTTGCATTAAAATCATGTACTTGCTATATTTAAAAATACCTATATGACTTGATTGAAGAGTGAAAGAAGATATAAACATGCCTTGGTTTGTTTTGACCGAAAACAAACGAAATAACGACGCGGCGCGGTGGAGACGGAGTGCGCTTCACTTCCTCACTTAATTCCTTTAAATTAAGCATGCACCATAATTATTATAATAGCATAAAAATCATAAACGTGATGCATGAACATTTAAAAATATTATGATTCGTGCTCGGGGCGCTGCTAGGACAAAAATCTCGCCCCGGGTGCAAAATTACCATTTTGCCCCTGGAAACCCAAAAATTACCATTTTACCCCTGGACTTCTAAAATTGACCCGAAGCTTACCAAACTCCTTAAAACATCCCAAAACATATTTAAAAATATTCCTAGACGTAAACTCGAGCCAAATTCACAACTTAACCGACTCGTTTAATAACTTGGACCGGGGTCTCAGTTTTAACTCGAATCGACTCGAAACTTAACCAAAACTTTCCCAACTTTTTATCACACCTTAAAAACACTATAGGGTCCCTAAAACATCAACTTCAGGCCCCCAACCCTCGGCTGATAATTCCAGAAAAAAAAAAAAATAAAAACTCTCGGCCCCTTCCCTATTACCCCACTTCATGTGCATATCTCTCCAAACCTCACGCCACAAGCTACCCTTCGTTCCAGTCATAACCCAGCTTACCAGGGACTTAGACCAGACCCTTGAGGAACCTATCAAAACCAAGGACTCAGCCCCATGCACAAGAAAATCCCGGCACGCTAGCACCTCAAGAAATGCCAACTCGCGCGGTCTCTCTTCCTAGCTACGCTCGATCTGTCCCAAGGAAGACACCAGCAACGCTCAGACCTTCCTCGGCCACGGCTCAGACCCCACATGGTCTGGTCCAAGCCTTGGTTAGGCCCCTACATGCTAGAACCCCAAGATCCCGATCCCCTTTCTTAGACCCTCCCTCAAGCACCTCTCTTTGCTGCGTTCAGCAACAACCCGATCTCCCAAACCAACATAATGACACGATTAGCAGACCTTAAACATTCAAAACTACAGCCTCTTGCATCCAAAACCAGAAAAGCGTGAGATGCTAAGAGAATGCATACATGTACAAAACCGAAAAGGGTCTTTCATGGGATGGGCTCAGATCGAATTCCTTATGCATGAATACCAACAGCAATGTATAACACGTGTGTGATGCAGAAAAATATGGAATAAAACGTGCCTGGTGATGATCTATATCGATGAACACACGCACGAGCCGAAAGTTCTTTCAAGGATGAAGAGGGAAACCGATGGGGCCTCAAGCTTGACGGTGAAAACGAGGGTGTCGGCTGCTGAGAGAAGTGTCGGCTGCTAGGGTCATTAGGTTTAGGTTAATGGTATGCTTAAGGGTTAATTATATAGGATCAATTATTATTTAATGGGCCTCCCTTGTTTAATTTAAGATTAAAAGATATTTAAGTCCTAAAAACTCCAAAGTAGGCCCATTAAGCCCAAACTCACTCCCGAAAAATATTTCGAGTTGAAAAGATTTTGAAAATATTAGCCGAATCAATAAAAAGTCCCCTGATTCGATAAAATTTGCGTACCGTCAAAAATAAAGTCCTGCGGGTAAAAATACCCCAAAAATTCCCCTTTTTGTAAAATACAGTTAAAAAAATGATTTAACTTAATTTATAAAAACAAATCATGTAATAAATAATTTTTCCTGGAAATTCCCCGGTCTCCGATCCTCGCTCGAACGTGAAATGCAACTTAAAATTCTAATGCACGAACTTTTAAAATTTCGTGAAGCAACTCCTATCATGCATGAATTATGCATAAAATGCATAAAATAATTAAACATGACTTTATTAATTTATCTCAATACTCCATCTCCAGACCGGCCTCACTTATATACTGAAAAGATGACGATTAAACTACTGCGTAAAATAAATAAATTCAAAGAAAAGAGTTTAAATACTCAAGCAATTAAATTACTAGGAATTATGCATGGTTTATACGCAGTCCAAATTACGGGTTCTACAGTATGGAGGTGGTAGGCCATGGTGAGGCGACCCTGGGTCATTGTCTTCACTGATTGGTTTGGTCGGAGAAGGTGGCGGCGCGTTTTTTACGGTAGTGTTAGGGTTTAATATGATTTAGGATTTTTTGGTGATTTAAGGCCTTGTTTGGTTTCTAATTTTGAACCATATTTTGAAATCCAGAATTTTAACCATTTATTAAATTTTGACTTCCGCAATTCTGATTTGTAAAATTAAAATGGAATTATTCTTTATTTTATCGTCTTTGTTTATTTCGATAAAATATTTGTAGGTGAATAATTTTTGAGGTGCAAATATTTTATTTTTTGCAAATTTGGTCTCCATGCTTTATTTAGCCAAATTAAAGTAAATTAAATTTTCTTGTGAAAATTTTAGTTAAGTTGATATCTTGTATCTCAAATTTGGTTAAATTTAAATTACATGTTAATAATGTGATTTTTTGAAAATGTAGATATTGTTCAAGTTCAAAATAAATTGTGTTTCAATTTATGCGAAAAATAGCCGACCTAAAGGAAAACTATTTTTTGGCCAAATTCCAAACATCATAGTTGATTTTAAAGTGTATCTAGATCTATGCGGGAAATAATCGTCCCAAAGGAAGATTATTTTCTGGCCAGATTTTATATTCAATATATCTTTTTCAAGTGCATTTATATATATGCGAAATATAGTTATCCCAAAGGAAGACTATATTTTGGCCAGATTATAGACATAATAAGTGACCAAAAAATAAATAAATAATAATAATGTGTTTATATCTATGCAGAAAATAATCGGTCCAAAGGAAGGTTATTTTTTGGTCATATTATAAGCACATAATTATGTGGTCTTAAAGCATGTCAAAACTATGCAAAAATTAAACGGCCCAAAGGAAGATTATTTTCTTGTCAGATTGTAAACACATTATATGATATTAAATTGTGTTAAATTTATGCGGAAAATGATCGGCCCAAAGGAATGTCATTTTCTGGTCAAATTTTAGCACAATATGTGGTACTAAATATGTGAAAATTTTGGATTTATCCATGCATGCAATTGTCGGTCCAAAGAAAGGCATATTGTTGGCCGGATTTATTATCAATATTTAATAGCCATGATGGTTGATTGTACTATTTACAAATTGTTATTTTTCTTCAAAGCCTAAATATCAATGTTGTGTTAGGTATCTTTTTTTATGGGCCCACCACCATCTGCATGCATATATATTTGTGATTTATTTAATTTAAATATAGGCTAAAACTTGTATGAGACGGTCTCACGGGTCGTATTTCTGAGACAGATCTCTTATTTGGGTCATCAATGAGAAAGTATTACTTTTTATGCTAAGAGCATTACTCTTTATTGTGAATATGGGTAGAGTTGACCCGTCTCACAGATCAAGATCCGTGAAACGGTTTCACGTGAGACTTACTCTTAAATATATGCATGAACTATAATTTATTGTGAGCATTTTTTGTTCTATTTTGTTAATGTATCTTCTATATCTGCCAATCTGAACAACATTCTAATACGTAATGGCTCAAACTTCATGAAATAGAAACATCATGTTATGATAGTGCTCGACTTCATGGATTTGGACTATGTGCTAAGGGAAGATCGCCCCGCACTTTTGACAAATTCAGGAACTGCTGATCAAAAAGGTTCATTGGAAAAGTGGGAGCGATCAAATTGCACGAGTCTAATGATTATGAAACATTTCATTCCAGATACTATAAGGGGTGTAATTCCTGAAGAAAATGATGCCAAAAAGTTCCTTACTCAAATAGCAGATTGTTTCGCTGCAAACGAAAAGGTCGAGACAAGTACTATTTTGAATAAACTTGTCTCAATGCGATACAAAGAGAAAGTGAACATAGTTGTGCGTTTATTCTTGTGACTCGACTAAAAGCATTTAAGTTGGAATTATCGGAAGACATAGTTGTGCGTTTATTCTTGATATTTCTGCCTGCGCAATTTAATCAATTCAAAATAAGTTATAATACATAGAAGAAAAAGTGGACTTTGAATGAGTTTATTGCACAATGCGTTCAGGAGGAGGAGAGATTGAAACAAGATATGATTGAAAGTGCTTACCTCAGTAGGTACGTAAGGTCCAATTAGCGAATTGTGATCCCGAATAATATCGGCCAATCATAATTCCTAAAAAGTAGTTTCCAATTGCATCGCCATGCAACCCTCTACGTAAACTTTTGTCTCACATTTGATTAGGACCCAATAATATGACGTCGTTCATCTTTACGTGTCAAGCCTAACCCATCGATATTGAACCTTAATGGACGGTCGCCATGAGTTCCCTCAATAATATGAGCTGAAATCATGGGAGTTCCACGTAGTTCACATCACAATGTCAATGGATGTCACAGCTTTCCGGCACCCAGGGCCCCCTCAATAATATGAGCCGAGCCCCGAGTACGGGTAGCGTTCATCATGCATCCATTGTCGATGGAAGACAAGGAAATTATAAACAAATTTATAATTCCCCTTTTCGGACTTGATATTAATTTTGAATCTTATTCAAAATGAGGGTTTTTAATTTTGAAAGGTCTCATCATTAATTTTATTTTAAAAGCTCGCCATGTTTGATCGTATGTTTGCCGGATTCATGCAACTTTGTTATTATAATAATAATAACGCACATACTCATTATTTATAACATATCATGCATATATTATAAATAGAAAACAAGACAAGGATGATCAATTGCCCCAATACTAATGGCCCGTGTGAGCTAAACACGGGCCTAGGTCCAATCCTAGGGTAAATGCACGGGATGCAAATGCAACTACATTATTACATTAGCATCCAATATTACATGTCTTCGATCTTCATAATCACCAAGGCCACCATCTTCCAATCTTGATCTTCCACTATTCTAATATTTACAATTAAATATCTATGACACATAGAGATACATCTCATGGGGTGGGAACGGGCCATAAACCAAGCCCACTTTAAATTGATAATTATTACAATCATACAACACAAATATCCTAGCATACACCTAGCAAATTAGGCTTGGGCTTTTGATCATCCTTCATGCATAATATCACATATCATACACCATCAATTAATTATCACAATAATTAATTGATCCAATATTATATATCTTGATCCAATCACTAACCGCCACAATTATAAATTAAATTAACAAAGTATACAAACTCCTTTGTCTACTTTCAAATTAATTTATTTATAATCGAATTTCTTGTAAATCACAATTTACTATAAATAATTAAAGTCCAACTTCAATTATTTATTTTATGAGAAAATATGTGCAACAATTGTAAATTTAAACTTAAGGGCCCAAAAACCATTTTTCACCAAAAAATATTTTGGCCCATTTAAATTTCACAAATTATGTTGGCCATCCAATGGCCCAACATCTCAAGGCCCATGACACTAAGATTCACCAAAACACTTTTGGAAACCCTAGTCGTCATCGCCGGATTCCGGCAACAAAAAAAATTTTTTTTTTATTTAAAATCCTGCAGTTTTCGGGCTGCACAAAATATATTTTTTTTTTGTTTTGATTCCAAAATTTTTTTCGGCCCTTGTATTTTTATGCACAAAAAATTCTCAAGCGGTTAGAAATCGATCTCAACATAATATTATGCAAATATTACACAAAAAACGTAACCATTGCTTGGATACCACTTGAAAGCGGACCGGTTACGGTGGCCGGAAGCGCAACGGAAGTCAAGTGTTTTAAATTTAAGCATAAATTTTCGGCCACCCTAGGTTTAGTGTGCAATATTTACAAAAACTTCATACATAGGGTGTTTGAAGAAGGTTACCTATCAACCTCTTGAGGTTGATGTTTGGCTCCAACTTTGTTGTGAACAACAAAGCTCTTGATGGATGAAAATATACAAGCTTCCACCTCCAAAATTAAGCCCACCACAAGCTATGTAAATCCCTTCTTGCTTTGCACTAGAAAAGCAAAAAGATTTTTCAATGAGAGGACTTTTATTCTCCAACACTTGAAGAACAAAAGAGAGAAGAAAATTGGAGAGAAAAAGACTAGAATTTTCGGCCAAGGAAGGTAGTAGAATGAGGAGAGAAGTTGAGTCTAGGTTGAGAGAAAAGCAAGCCTCAAAAGCAACAAAAAGTTGCATGCCTAGTCTCCAACCCTTCACCTCCCCAAGCATGCAAACCCTAGCATGTCATGTATATATAATATGGTTTTTAACACATTAAAAACCATGGACTAAATTTTTAATTATCTCAAACACATTTGAGATTAATTAAATACTACTTGAATTTATTCAAGTCCCACTAGTTAAATAATTATTTTAATTGAGCTCTACAAGACTCAATATTATTTAATTAATTCAACACTTGAATTATTTTAATTATTTGGACTCTACTAGGTCCACTAGTGTTTAATTAATTCAACACTTGAATTAATTTAATTTAGTCCACAATAATGTTTATGAAAGTCACAATTTTCAACTACATTATTTACTTGGCCAAATTTTAATCTTAGGAACACTTCCATAAATTAAAATTTATATTTGTCTCTTAGAAGTCATACTTCTATTTTTCTTTACGCTTATAAACACATTTATAAGCTGTTCAACACATTGAACTATTTTACTTCTCATCGGGATTTACAAAGCTAATACTTGTGTGGCCCTCAATGGTTCATTGATACAACTAGCCGTGGGTTCACATCTCCATGTGATTCGGACTAAACATGTCCTTATACGAGCATACCCCAATTGCCCCATTCTTACTTATCAACACCTTGATAACAAGAACGTCAGAACTCAAGTCTGATAGTACCCAACCAATCACGTTAAATGCCTAGCATCATCGCTTACGTGATTCCCTAGGTATCACATGATAGTGCCTGCAAGAACCATTCAATTATGGTTAGCGTACAGTACGGTCGCTTCAACTCATATATCCCGACCGATTCGACAACTATTGGTTTATCGAGAGTTGTCAATGAATCGATACTATGTGTCATGTTGTGGTTGCATCGATGGTGTAATCTATGAAACCCCTTTCATAATTACCACCATACTCTGATCAGAGATTTCAACCCACACATACATGAAAAACACATAGGATATCCATACCCGTAGGTAAGCGGTGAATCCCCGGTTACAATGCATCGACTCCTATATGTTTCGCCGTAACACCCAACCTTGCCACCTGATGACCCATAAGAGTCGGTAAACAAGTCAAAGTGAAACGCTAGCACATAGAGTCTCAATGTTGTCCCGGGTCATAAGGACTAATGGTGTACAACCATAAACTAGGACATTTCCACTCGATAAGTGAGAACCACTTGGAAAGTCCTTTATAGAGGGTTGTTCAGTGCACTCTACCAGGAGCACCTATCTGCATGCTCGCACATCACAATGTCCCCTACCAATGAAACATGGTACTCACATCGCAGATACTAGTCTCTAACTCGAGCGGCCTATATCCTTCTTAGTGGCGGCTGAATCGACTAGGAACCGTTTAGAATATACAGTATTACAAATATGAGTTTCATGATACTCATCATATGAGCATCTCATATTCTTTCTACTATATGTATATTCAAGGACTTTATCTATGCAACTCGAATGGGTATAAAGATAAAGATGCGCCAAATTAATAAATTCAAATATTATTAAAATAAAGATCGTTTATACATAGAGTTTCATTGTGAACACTCGGCCAACACTTGGCTCGACGTGCACCTACTCTAACAATCTCCCACTTGCACTAGAGCCAACTACCCATATACTTCAGACCCATTGATTCGCGATGCTTCTCGAATGATGGTCCTGGTAAAGGCTTAGTTAGTGGATCAGCAACATTATCTGCGGAGCCGACTTTGTCGATCGACACTTCTCCTCGTTCCACGATCTCTCTGAGGATGTGGTACTTTCTCAATACGTGTTTGGACTTCTGATGAGACCTTGGCTCCTTCGCCTGAGCTATGGCTCCCGTGTTGTCGCACATCACTGGGATAGGAGCAACTCCATTTGGAATGACGCCCAACTCTTGGACGAAATTCCTAATCCAAACAGCTTCCTTTGCTGCAGCCGATGCAGCAATGTATTCTGCCTCAGTGGTGGAATCCGCAGTACTGTCTTGCTTGGAACTCTTCCAAGAGACAGCACCACCATTGAGCAAGAATATGAATCCGGAGGTTGACTTCGAGTCATCAACATCGCTTTGGAAGCTAGAGTCGGTATAGCCTTCCAATTTTAGTTCTCCACCCCCATAGACCAAAAACAAATTATTGGTCCTTCTCAAATACTTGAGGATGTCTTTCACAGCTTTCCAGTGTGGAAGACCAGGGTTGGATTGATATCTACTCACTACACTTAGTGCAAATGCCACGTCAGGACGTGTAGATATCATCCCATACATGATACTACCAATAGCCGAAGCATACGGAATTCGTGTCATCGCCGCTATCTCTGCATCAGTCTTGGGAGACATAGACTTGGATAGGGACACGCCATGACACATTGGTAGATGTCCTCTCTTGGACTCATCCATCGAGAACCGCTTCACGATGGTATCAATGTATGTGGACTGGGTGAGACCAAGCAATCTTCTTGATCTATCTCTATAGATCTGTATTCCCAATACAAAAGATGTTTCACCCAAGTCCTGCATTGAGAACTTACTTGCTAACCATATCTTTGTGGATTGCAACATTCCTACATCATTCCCAATGAGTAGAATGTCATCAACATAAAGAACAAGGAATGTCACAGCACTCCCACTGACCTTCTTATACACACAGGGTTCCTCAGGATTCTTAGTAAAACCAAACTCTTTGATTGTACTATCGAATCTGAGGTTCCAACTCTTCGATGCCTGCTTAAGACCATAAATAGATCTTTGAAGTTTGCATACCATATGCTCACTTCCGATAGATGTAAACCCCTCAGGTTGAGACATGTAAATCTCTTCCTTAATATCCCCATTAAGGAAGGCTGTCTTCACATCCATCTGCAATATCTCATAGTCATACCATGCAACC
Source organism: Primulina eburnea (assembly GCF_022965805.1). Classification (NCBI taxonomy): domain Eukaryota; kingdom Viridiplantae; phylum Streptophyta; class Magnoliopsida; order Lamiales; family Gesneriaceae; genus Primulina; species Primulina eburnea. The sequence goes on from NC_133101.1 coordinate 10,646,112, forward strand.
ATGGCTAGCAATATCTAATGGACTTGAACATCGCAACTGGAGAAAAGGTTTCCTCATAGTCAACACCTTGCCTTTGAGTATACCCTTTTGCTACCAATCGCGCCTTGAAGGTCAATACCTTCCCATCCGCCCCAAGTTTCCTCTTGTAAATCCATTTACACCCTATGGGAACAGTTCCCTCAGGTGGATCCACAAGATTCCACACTTGGTTTGAATGCATGGAACTCATCTCAGATTCCATTGCTTCAAGCCACTTGGATGAATCGGCATCCGATAACGCTTCCTTGAAGGTCCTTGGATCACATCCAAGATTAGGCTCATCATGGCCCTCTTCAAGAAGCAGACCATACCTCATAGGTGGTCTCGAGATCCTCTCGGATCTCCTAGGAGCTTGTATCTCCTCACTTAGCTCATTGGGTGTGGGTTCTACAACTGTGGGTGTCTCTCGAACCTCTTCGAGTTCTATCATCTCGCCCTTTCTATCCAATAGAAATTCCTTTTCCAAAAAAGTTGCATTCCTAGAAACAAACACCTTTGTTTCTTGGGGATGATAGAAATAATATCCAACGGATTTCCTTGGATATCCCACAAAGTAGCATAAAATGGATCGACTATCCAATTTATCTCCCACTGTCTGCTTCACATAAGCAGGGCACCCCCATATTCTAAGATAAGAATACTTGGGAGGCTTACCCATCCATATCTCATATGGAGTCTTGTCAACTGCCTTTGTATGGACATTGTTCAACAACAGTGCCGCTGTTTCAAGCGCATATCCCCAAAAGGATGGCGGCAACTCCGTGAACCCCATCATAGACCGAACCATGTCCATCAAAGTCCGGTTACGACGCTCCGAAACACCATTCAACTGCGGTGTAGCGGGCGGAGTCCACTGCGAGAGAATCCCATTCTCTCTAAGATACTCTTGGAACTCGGCACTCAAGTACTCACCACCTCGATCCGATCGAAGTGTCTTGATGCTTCGTCCCAATTGCTTCTCTACTTCACTTCTGAATTCTTTGAACCTTTCAAAGGCTTCAGACTTGTATTTCATCAAATACACATACCCATACCTCGAAAAGTCATCGGTAAAGGTTATGAAGTAGGAATGTCCATGCTTAGTGGTGATGCTAAGTGGACCGCACACATCGGTATGGATCAAATCTAATAACCCTTTGGCTCGCTCCGCATGGCCCTTAAAGGGAATTTTGGTCATCTTTCCTTTTAGACAGGATTCACAAGTCGTGAGAGCATTAATATCGGACATATCAAACATGCCAACTCTCACTAGCTTGTTCATCCTTCTTAAGGAAATATGACCTAATCGAGCATGCCATAATTGTGCCGAATTAAGAGTATCTTGTTTGCGCTTATTTGTTGTTGTTATCGTTTGGACATTGTTAAGTGGAATATCTTTTAATTTTAAGGTGTAGAGATTGTTTTCAAGTTCACCGGTACCAACTAAACATTCATTCTTGTAAATATTGCAAACACCTTTGCCAAATAAACAAGAAAATCCATCAATATCAAGCATAGGAATGGAAATAATGTTTTTATTCAAGTCTGGTACAAATAAAACATCTCTCAAAACCAACTTAAAATCATTGTTCAAAAGCAAGTAAACATCTCCTACGGCTTTGGCAGCAACTCTTGCTCCATTGCCCATCCTCAAGAAGGTCTCACCCTCTCGGAGCCTCCTACTTCTTCCCATCACCTGCAAATCATTACAGAGATGTGAGCCACAGCCGGTATCCAATACCCAAGAAGTAGAGTTAATCGAGATATTTACTTCAATAAAGAACATACCTTTGCCAGAACCCTTCTGCGCAAGATATTCCCTGCAGTTACGCCTCCAATGTCCAGGCTTCTTGCAGTGATGACAGATGTCAACTGTCTTCTCAGCCTTGGCTGGCGCGGCTGCCACTATGGGACTCGGAGTCTGTCTCTTCAAGGGCTCGCTCTTCTTGGGGCGCTTGAAAGAACGCTTCTTTCCTTTCCCAGGTGGACCGATCTTCGTGCCAGATGAAGAGCCCACATAAAGAACCGACTTCTCCTTTTTGATTGTGGACTCAAAGGTCACAAGCATGTTCACCAACTCTTCAAGGCTGGGCTCGAGCTTGTTCATATTGAAGTTCAAGACAAAAGGATCGAAAGAGCTAGGCAGTGACAACAGCAACACATCCGTGGTCAACTCCGATGGCAAGATCAAATCCATGCCAACGAGCTTGTCCACGAGCCCAATCAACTTTAGGCCATGCTCATGGACCGAAGTCCCATCTCGCATGCGTAAAGTGATGAGCTCCTTTACTGTGGCATGCCTCAAAGGCCGAGTCTGCTCACCGAAGAGCTCCTTGAGGTGCATATGAATGTCAGCAACATTCTTTGCATCCTCGAATCGCCTCTGCGGCTCATCGTTCATCGAAGCCTGCATATAACACCTCGCCTTCAAGTCATGGTCGCACCAATCCTTGTAGGTCTGCAATTCCTCAGGAGTGCAGCTGGTCGGAGCCTCAGCAGGGGGCGACTCAGTCAGTGTGTATGCAATTTTCTCCGAGTTCAAGACAATCTTTAGATTTCTTAGCCAAGTGATATAGTTAGGTCCGGTTAGAATGCGTTTTTCGAGAATAACCGAAAACGGGTTGCGAATTGATGACATTGTCAAAGATTTGTACTGAAAAGTAAAACAGATAAATGTTAATGACTATTTTAAAATATTTAATAAGATATAAAGTTTGGACTTTTACTTTATAAATTATCGATCCCACTGTTTTGACATTTTCACTACCCTCTAGTGAAAACGGGAAACACTTTCCTCAGTAGGTACGTAAGGTCCAATTAGCGAATTGTGATCCCGAATAATATCGGCCAATCATAATTCCTAAAAAGTAGTTTCCAATTGCATCGCCATGCAACCCTCTACGTAAACTTTTGTCTCACGTTTGATTAGGACCCAATAATATGACGTCGTTCATCTTTACGTGTCAAGCCTAACCCATCGATATTGAACCTTAATGGACGGTCGCCATGAGTTCCCTCAATAATATGAGCCGAAATCATGGGAGTTCCACGTAGTTCACATCACCATGTCAATGGATGTCACAGCTTTCCGGCACCCAGGGCCCCCTCAATAATATGAGCCGAGCCCCGAGTACGGGTAGCGTTCATCATGCATCCATTGTCGATGGAAGACAAGGAAATTATAAACAAATTTATAATTCCCCTTTTCGGACTTGATATTAATTCAGGGTTTTTAATTTTGAAAGGTCTCATCATTAATTTTATTTTAAAAGCTCGCCATGTTTGATCGTATGTTTGCCGGATTCATGCAACTTTGTTATTATAATAATAATAACGCACATACTCATTATTTATAACATATCATGCATATATTATAAATAGAAAACAAGACAAGGATGATCAATTGCCCCAATACTAATGGCCCGTGTGAGCTAAACACGGGCCTAGGTCCAATCCTAGGGTAAATGCACGGGATGCAAATGCAACTACATTATTACATTAGCATCCAATATTACATGTCTTCGATCTTCATAATCACCAAGGCCACCATCTTCCAATCTTGATCTTCCACTATTCTAATATTTACAACTAAATATCCATGGCACATAGGGATACATCTCATGGGGTGGGAACGGGCCATAAACCAAGCCCACTTTAAATTGATAATTATTACAATCATACAACACAAATATCCTAGCATACACCTAGCAAATTGGGCTTGGGCTTTTGATCATCCTTCATGCATAATATCACATATCATACACCATCAATTAATTATCACGATAATTAATTGATCCAATATTATATATCTTGATCCAATCACTAACCGCCACAATTATAAATTAAATTAACAAAGTATACAAACTCCTTTGTCTACTTTCAAATTAATTTATTTATAATCGAATTTCTTGTAAATCACAATTTACTATAAATAATTAAAGTCCAACTTCAATTATTTATTTTATGAGAAAATATGTGTAACAATTGTAAATTTAAACTTAAGGGCCCAAAAACCATTTTTCACCAAAAAATATTTTGGCCCATTTAAATTTCACAAATTATGTTGGCCATCCAATGGCCCAACATCTCAAGGCCCATGACACTAAGATTCACCAAAACACTTTTGGAAACCCTAGTCGTCATCGCCGGATTCCGGCAACAAAAAAAAAAATTTTTTTATTTAAAATCCTGCAGTTTTCGGGCTGCCCCCTCGGGCTGCCCCTTGCTGGTCGAAATTTCAAGGGCAGCTCGGGCAGCAACATGCTGCCCGAAAAATATATTTTTTTTTGTTTTGATTCCAAAATTTTTTTCGGCCCTTGTATTTTTATGCACAAAAAATTCTCAAGCGGTTAGAAATCGATCTCAACATAATATTATGCAAATATTACACAAAAACCGTAACCATTGCTCGGATACCACTTGAAAGCGGACCGGTTACGGTGGCCGGAAGCGCAACGGAAGTCAAGTGTTTTAAATTTAAGCATAAATTTTCGGCCACCCTAGGTTTAGTGTGCAATATTTACAAAAACTTCATACATAGGGTGTTTGAAGAAGGTTACCTATCAACCTCTTGAGGTTGATGTTTGGCTCCAACTTTGTTGTGAACAACAAAGCTCTTGATGGATGAAAATATACAAGCTTCCACCTCCAAAATTAAGCCCACCACAAGCTATGTAAATCCCTTCTTGCTTTGCACTAGAAAAGCAAAAAGATTTTTCAATGAGAGGACTTTTATTCTCCAACACTTGAAGAACAAAAGAGAGAAGAAAATTGGAGAGAAAAAGACTAGAATTTTCGGCCAAGGAAGGTAGTAGAATGAGGAGAGAAGTTGAGTCTAGGTTGAGAGAAAAGCAAGCCTCAAAAGCAACAAAAAGTTGCATGCCTAGTCTCCAACCCTTCACCTCCCCAAGCATGCAAACTCTAGCATGTCATGTATATATAATATGGTTTTTAACACATTAAAAACCATGGACTAAATTTTTAATTATCTCAAACACATTTGAGATTAATTAAATACTACTTGAATTTATTCAAGTCCCACTAGTTAAATAATTATTTTAATTGAGCTCTACAAGACTCAATATTATTTAATTAATTCAACACTTGAATTATTTTAATTATTTGGACTCTACTAGGTCCACTAGTGTTTAATTAATTCAACACTTGAATTAATTTAATTTAGTCCACAATAATGTTTATGAAAGTCACAATTTTCAACTACATTATTTACTTGGCCAAATTTTAATCTTAGGAACACTTCCATAAATTAAAATTTATATTTGTCTCTTAGAAGTCATACTTCTATTTTTCTTTACGCTTATAAACACATTTATAAGCCGTTCAACACATTGAACTATTTTACTTCTCATCGGGATTTACAAAGCTAGTACTTGTGTGGCCCTCAATGGTTCATTGATACAACTAGCCGTGGGTTCACATCTCCATGTGATTCGGACTAAACATGTCCTTATACGAGCATACCCCAATTGCCCCATTCTTACTTATCAACACCTTGATAACAAGAACGTCAGAACTCAAGTCTGATAATACCCAACCAATCACGTTAAACGCCTAACAGCATCGCTTACGTGATTCCCTAGGTATCACATGATAGTGCCTGAAAGAACCATTCAATTATGGTTAGCGTACAGTACGGTCCCTTCAACTCATATATCCCGACCGATTCGACAACTATTGGTTTATCGAGAGTTGTCAATGAATCGATACTATGTGTCATGTTGTGGTTGCATCGATGGTGTAATCTATGAAACCCATTTCATAATTACCACCATACTATGATCAGAGATTTCAACCCACACATACATGAAAAACACATAGGATATCCATACCCGTAGGTAAGCGGTGAATCTCCGGTTACAATGCATCGACTCCTATATGTTTCGCCGTAACACCCAACCTTGCCACCTGATGACCCATAAGAGTCGGTAAACAAGTCAAAGTGAAACGCTAGCACATAGAGTCTCAATGTTGTCCCGGGTCATAAGGACTAATGGTGTACAACCATAAACTAGGACATTTCCACTCGATAAGTGAGAACCACTTGGAAAGTCCTTTATAGAGGGTTGTTCAGTGCACTCTACCAGGAGCACCTATCTGCATGCTCGCACATCACAATGTCCCCTACCAATGAAACATGGTACTCACATCGCAGATACTAGTCTCTAACTCGAGCGGCCTATATCCTTCTTAGTGGCGGCTGAATCGACTAGGAACCGTTTAGAATATACAGTATTACAAATATGAGTTTCATGATACTCATCATATGAGCATCTCATATTCTTTCTACTATATGTATATTCAAGGACTTTATCTATGCAACTCGCATGGGTATAAAGATAAAGATGCGCCAAATTAATAAATTCAAATATTATTAAAATAAAGATCGTTTATACATAGAGTTTCATTGTGAACACTCGGCCAACACTTGGCTCGACGTGCACCTACTCTAACAGTTACTAGATTAATAAGCTTGATAAATTGAACATCGATATTTTAAATGACATTGACATTATGCATGTATGCAATTTTGAAATTAAATACAAATTAATTTTGTATGTTGACTTTAGTGGGAGTGAGTAAATTGGAAAGTCAACATTGAGAATAATATATTGATGTTTATGTCCACATATATGGTGGTATAAATTTTATTAGGTGGTAATCTCATTGGGATTTATAGATAACATTGTTTAGATATTGTGAACATCATTAGAGTGTTAAGTAGATATTTAAGAAACCCGGCATTGAATTATTAATCGGGTTACGTTGTACATAAAATGAACTAAGGATTTTATGCTCACACATCGAAATCAGACACCTGGAAATAGTTGGATATTTGGACTTCGAATAAAGTTGTGGAGTTTTATCACCGGTAATGATCATTGGTTTGAGAAACCATTGAGGATCAATTGTGATAATAAATCAGTTATATTATATTTAAAGAACAACTGAAACTTGTCAAAGTCAAAAGATATTGACATTAAGTTTCTAGTTGGAAGGAAATAATTCAGAGTAGTTGTGTGTCAATTGAGCGTGTTATTGCAAACTCTATAATTGTGGATGCGTTTGTCATGGGTTGGCCAGCCAAGGTTTTTGGGCATGTGACATACATTGGTGTTGTCTATATAGTTAATATGCCTTTACAGTGGGAGTTTGTATTCGGTTTAAGCATTGACTCATTTGACATGATTTGAGTTTCTGTACAAACTAAGGTTTATTTGAATTACTCTGAAATAAAGTGATGACTTTCATTGTGGTTTAGCATTTGATTGAAAGTCTGTTATTGGAATCTTTGAGTCATTAGGAGGACCAGTTGGAAATGCGGGTTTTATTCTGGGATCACATTTATGTATTTCCATGCTACACATCCATACTTGATCTATGTTATTGATTATGCTAATATTGTGATCATTGATGGGTTTAGTGATTTTAAATGTAGCGATGACTGCTTTGGTACAATATTGGTGTAATTGATAGACTAGATTGTTAAAGAATATTTTGGTTTAGATAGCAAGAGCTCAATCTAGTTTTTGCATGTACAATATCCGAATAAATTATGTGGCCCAAGTGGGAGATTGTTGGAATTATTTTGTGGGCTCACATAATTTAATTGTACATGGAGACAATCTATCTAATAAAAAATCCAATAAAGTGATCTAATTAATTACGGGTTTCCAAAGTATTAAATAAATTGGTATGGTCCTCCTCATGTATAGAAACCAGCTCAATTAGGTCTTCTATGATGGGTTGAAGACTGCTAAGGTTATATAAGGTTATGGTCCCCAAAGCACAGAGAACATAACACAGAATATATACGGCGCACATATTCCAGATCTCTCTCCTTCTCCCATCAAAGGCAAGAATAAGGTGGTCGATTCTCTTTTCCTTGGAAGATCCATAACTCTGACGTTAAATCAATCAATGGATTCTGGTACGTGTTTACTGCTAATCAATGGATTCTGGTACGTGTTTACTGCTATTCATTTTTCTTATAATTCGACATGAATTCCTGACGTATTGTGATATATGAATTTAATCACATGATTTGGAAATTTATTTTATTAAATCACCGACATATGATTCTAAGCCAGCTTAGAATGGACAGAGACGGCTAAGTTTCCTTTATGTCGTCCAAATTGTTCGCTCGAAATTTGCGGAGCATTACTAAAGAAAAGCAAGTGCCGAGGGTAAGAAACCGTATGTATCTTGATATTCTTGGGTGAAAATTGTTTTGAGGCAAGTGTCCATAGCTTGAAGGGGATCACACGGGCAGCAATAAGTTGAATGACAGTAATCACATTACAGCAAATGAGAATATATAATCTTCCTTCTTGTCTCTTGATGTATATTTAGAGTTTTTCAGACAGTTGAAATTTTGTCAAAAAATGGTCTACCTTTGTGTAACGTGCACATTTATTTGAAGTTTGGTATCGCTGACTTCGTAATTATTTTATTGCAGTTTGTAACTATTGATATGATTTTTTTGTAAAAACACAAACTTGCAATCATGTTAAAAATATTAGTGATTTGTATACATAACACGTGAATATAATTTATCAATTCCATTATAGTAAATACAAGTATAATTTGTTTTGCATGATAAGAGTAATATGACAATTTTAAAATAAATTTGTTTGAAGGGATATAGATGATATTGTCGTTTTTTTAAAAAAGTGGTCGTATCATCCTCCCAAACAGTATTTTGGGTAACTTATTTTTATATCAGTGTAGAAGAATATAAACATCCAACTAAGTTGGCCTTTGTTTCGCCCCCCACCCAAAAAAAATAAATAAGCGTCAGATTCTGTAGAATCATTGCTGGTTTCCCACTTCATGCCAAACTGAAGCAGTTGCAACAAAAAAAAAAAAAAAGCTGTCATCTTTATAAATTGATATGAAAGTAAATATACAGAGATTTCAGTTTAGTCATGATTCGTCCCTCAAGTCCCACCTAAAATACCTTTGAAAATACTAAGTTAGGAAAACAAGATACAGAGTCTCATTGCCTTGACTCGACTAAAATAAAACTTCGAGTATATCACAGAACATGACAAGGAAGAAGCAACGAGCTGCCTTTCTTAGGGGACGACATCGAGCCAAAAGCGAGAAGTGAAGTTTTCTTCTAGCCATCAACAGCAAAAAGAAACTTCCGTTTAGTTGCAGGTTCCTCTTGCAACATCACGACGTCCCCCATCTTTTCTATCAGTTCCTCAAGATGATTCACACCAAAGGTTTGATAATTGAGAGGTCTTTTGTATCGTTGCTGGTATATCTCCTCAAAACAACCAAGAAAAATTCGACAGGAGTAGCTCACTAAAATTTCTTGGAGTTCATACTTGAACTTGTCGAGGCTTTGATCAATTCGGAAAGGACCATTCACCTCCAAATTAGACTTCTCCCTTGCCACTGCATCATCATTTTCACCAAGAACAACCCTCTCATCATCGGAAAACTCATCTGAAGACCCAGCTCCAGCCATCACACCATGGCTGTTATCCTCCTGGACCCCTTTTCCTTTCTTATTATCCCTCCTTGCCAATATCAGCGGAGGAGAACCAACAGGTTTGCATTTCGAGTTCCTCAGGCAGACAAATTTCTTTTGGCTTTTTCCCTCGATAGCAATCACATCAGCCATTTTCTTGAGAAGACTGACGAGCTTCATAGCGCCATATTCAGAAACGTACAGAGGCCTCCCATAAATTTTCTGGTATTCTGATGGAAGACGTGTTAGAGGTAAACCACCACCAGCCAACTCAAGCAACTTCACCAGTTGTCCCTTCAAACCATTTAGATCTCCTGGTTGCACCCATGTCAAGTCATTCTGGTCGCAAGAAGTAAGACCACTGATCGAAATGTTCAGACCATTTGGAACACTACACGATAAGGAGGTCGTCGGATTTTGAGGTGCTAATAATGAACTACTACAATATTCCGAAAGACACTGTGATGTCACTGAAAAATCTCTTGAATTGTAACAGCTTTTCGAGATCCCTCGGTACACTATTGATTCTTCTTCATTCTGCCCATCTACATAATCATTGATCTGGCATCCCATCAAGAAACTAGTAACCTCTGCACGAGGAGTAACTAGAGTCTTTTTAGGGGGCACAAAACCTTCCCCACGAGCAACACTAGGCCAATCCCAAACAAACCTACCCGCATTGCTTAGAGCAGACGAAACACCGACCCCAGAAGGAATAACGAGTATTATCGTGTATCCTCGTTGGCCAAGAATATGGAGAGCAGGAGCAAAATCAACATCCCCTGAGATCAGCATGATGGATGATGGTGGAGGATTGTCGAGAGCAAAAAGGAACATGTCAACCAAGATTGCTTTGTCAGCTGCATCCTTCCGCCCATTAGGGACGTCTATGAGTTTGACACCAGTTCTCTGGAATCCTTCTCTTAATCGCCTAGGAAAGGCATTGAAATCCCCATATGCAGAAAACATTGTGACTGCTCCATCAATGACTGGATGGACTCGTAAGGCCATCCTAATGTTACCAGCCACATCTTCAGGCCGCACATCACTCGGCACGGGACAGTTCTCAATGTCCCAAAGAATAACCACAGGACCTTGCAATGAATTTCGCTTTTGATGTAAATGTGGTAATGATGGATTTGCATTCGAAATTGCCACATGTGTCAGCCCTTGTTCTGATTGCAATGCCAACATAGGTGTACTGGAGCTTGACATCACAGTTACGAAATTCTTGATTGACTTATACCTTCATGGCATTGATGAAAACAATATAAATAATCAGTGGAAAAAAATTAAATAAAAAAACTCAAGCATCAAAACTAACATAAACAGTCCAATATTAATCAAGGGTGGAACATATGATTCATAGTCCATGAAGAAGTTGCACGAAAATTCTTTAGCTGCAGAGTCCAACTTGACTAAAGTACCCTAATCAAGTATCTATGCACATAAACTATTATATTTTACATTTGTCTGTGTTAAGAGTTACTCATGGGCATTCGAACTTGCAACGAGAAGAGATTATTTATATCAAGTACACGATCTTTCTCAATAAAAAAAGTTCAGAGAATTGGGCATGGGCATTTTCAGAGGAACGCTGTTGCTAAGTAGCTAGAAAAATAATTTCTAAGAACCCAAAGATAAGTTTACAAGAAACCGAGTTGCTCTCGAAATCTAAAGCCAAACATGACTAAGAACATTTCAAATTCAGATGAAAAAGAACAAAGCTTAAACTCAGTTTTCAAGCACTCTTGAGACTAGCCACTACCCGACCATTATAAAATGAAATTTAAGAAGGCTACTCAGAAATCCGACCAATCATCACTATAACAACCAAGAAAAATTGAAGAATATGTTTTTTTTTTTAATTTTCAAGAATTAAATAAACAGCTAAACCATATAGCGATTATAGATCCAATAAGGCTCAAAAAAGTGAAAAACAACTCAATCCAATTATCCATATCCATGAATGTCTACACACATGATGATTACGCTAGCCAGAAAAGGAAGTTAACTTGTCCCGAGTCGACGAGGACTGAGAATTTTCGCCAAATAAGAAAAACAAACAATAATTTAATCGTAGGTGAGTTTGTAAAATCTCTTTACCACCGGACTGACGAGGTGAGATTCCTATGTCGATGAAAGAAAGATTGCCCAAAATTAACAGGATCTGCTCACAAAGGTGGCGGCGGCTGCTCTTCGACGGCGACGGAGAGGAATCACGAAATTTTCCGATGCGGCGGAGAAGAGGAAATAAGTATACATATATTCTTGAATTTTTAGAGAAACAGAGAGTATATATATTTAATCGAAATCATACTTATCGCTCAAGGTTTGATGTCCAAAACAAGCCAAAGTCGTTCGATTTTTTTTTCTATATTAACCAATTAATTTATCTTAAATATATTCAAGCCATAATTGTTATACGAAAATTATAATATTTGAATTAGATATATTTTTGCTTTTTTCGATTTGAGGTGGTCCGATAGATTTGAACATTTTTATGAGTTATTGTTTCAAAATAAATAATCAAAATATTTAAAATATGTTTATTTAGTATAAAAATAATTAATTAATTAATATAAAATTTTGAGAGCGGTTCGTGGATTATCAAATAAAATAATTTAAACTAGAGTTCGACTAAAAGAATTTGTTAAGATTGGAACTTGGACCTAACTCAACCCCAAAAACTAGCTCAAGGGGGGAGAATTGTCCCACATCGGTTAGATAAATAACCTTTGAGTGGTATATATTGGCTTGGACAATCCTCCACCCTTGAGCTAGTTTTTGGGGTTTGAGTTAGGTCCAAGTTCCAATCTTAACATGGTATCAGAACCCGGGTTTCACCGTTATGTGTTGGACTGCCTATAATTAGGCCACCCGTTCTGCCCATAATTGAGTCATTTGTAAACTCCACGCTCCAGATGTTCATTTCTGGGCGTGAGAGGGGTGTGTTAATTGTCCCACATCGGTTGAATAAATAACTTGGGAGTTGTATATATATTGGCTTGGACAATCCTCCCCCCTTGAGCTAGCTTTTGGGGTTGAATTAGGTCAAAGTTCCAATCTTAACATGGTATCAGAGCCCGGGTTTCACCGTTATGTGTTGGACTGCCTATAATTAGGCAACCATTCTGCCCATAATTGGGTCATTTGTAAACTCCACGCTCCAGATATTCATTCCTGGGCGTGAGAGGGGTGTGTTAATTGTCCCACATCGGTTGAATAAATAACCTTTGAGTGGTATATATGGGATTGGACAATCCTCCCCCCTTGAGTTAGGTCCAAGTTCCATTCTTAACATAATTTCATATTCGAGTTCAACTTAGTTTCAGTAATTTTTTATTTGAATCAAATAATTTTTAAGTCTGCTAAAAAAATTTACAAGTCGACTTGATTAGAGTTAAAAAAAACAGTTTCTTATGATTTAATTAAGGTAAAAACTTATGTAAGATGGTCTCACGGTAACATTTAAAATCAGTTAAATTTAAGGGTGGACATATTTTAGTTAAAACCGAAATGACCGATCGAACCGAAAAATTCGGTTTAAATTGTTCGATTTCATCGGTTTTTCGGTCGGTTACGGTTTCAAAATCAAAGAAATTCGGTTTTTCGGTTTTGTTTTACGGTTTTGATCCCCAAAAAACTGAAATAACCGAACCGACCATATTATATTTAACTATAGGGCTTTTTGTATAATGTGCTAATAAATGGACCTTAGTCATGTGACAAATCCAATATTGATAATTAGAATTTCAAATTATTATTAAAGCTCATATTGTTAAATGTATTAAGATTTGAGATGCAAAATTTATGTGCATTTTGGAGTTGAAAATTGGAATTTAATGACTGCATATCCTTTTATTGAAGAGCTATTGTTTGAAATTATATTTCAAATTGTTATTGAAGCTTATATTGTTAAGTCATAAGTGTATTTTAATCGTATATGTTCTACTCATATACTATCATTGTTTTTTATACGTGTTGCATCCATCAAGCATCAAGTGATATATAATTTTATTTCTTAACAAAATATTATAAAACCGTATATAACCGACCATATAACCGAACCGTATTACCAAAAAACCGGACCGGACCGTAATAAAATGGTTTGGTTTTGGACCAGATATATTCAAAACCTAAAACCGAAAAACCGAACCGTTATAAAGAAAAACCCGACCGAACCGACCGACGCCTATCCCTAGTTAAATTCACACAAAAAATGAATGTAGATACGTGAAGTAAATTTACAAGAAAGTTATAAAAGCCCAAAACACACTATTTCTGCAGATCCCACACCCCATTCAAAACAGTAACAAAGCAACTGATTTCAATTCACATTCTTGAAAAAATATTCACAAGTTTACCCAGGAGTGAGAGATGCCACAACGGCGCAACAAGAGTCCTAGACATCGATAACATGACTATGTACATAAATTTCGTAACTCGGCACTCAGCATGATCGATGTCCCATCAATTTTTTGCACTGATTTATGAAGCCAGAACCCTGTCAATGGCGGCCATATAGAACTCCTTGGGCATGGTGCCCATAACAGACTCGCGTTTCACGCCATCTTTAAACAGCAATACCACTGGTACAGCTTTAATCTCATAGTTCTCCGCAATCTGTGGATCACAATCTGCATCCAAGACAAAGCATTTAAGTTTTCCAGAGTAGTCTGTTGCTATTTCATCGATTACACGGTGAACCATATTGCAGGGCCCGCACCAACTGGCATAAAATTCAACGAGTACTGGGGTATCACTGTTTAAAACTAGTTTATCCCACGAGATGCCAGTAACGACTGAAGCTGCATGAAAAGAAAGGCCATTTAGAAAAGAATTAATTAATCCCAAGCCATTTTCAGGTAGAAAGCATTTGGGATTTATATGCCAATCATTTTCTTGCAGTTGCAACAATAGTTGCAAGCAGAGATGGAATTTGCATATCATAAGGACGATTTACTGTTTTCTTTGGTTGAAATTATTTTTGAAATTTCATCTAATATCAGATAGAGGAAACAATAAGAAGATAACTAAATATGAAGCAGGCAGCATTAGTTCATTTCTCAGGACATATCTTCCAGCTTCAGTTCTATACAACCAACAAAACAACCTAATGATGAACCAGCAACCAATAAACAACGAAAAAATTCTTTTTTCGACATATAAAGGCGGGACTATCTATCACATGAAATTGATTTAATATGGAGCTCCAAATTCCTATTATTCAACAGCTCAATCTAGATACCAAAACATATGAAGAAAATAGGAAGTTTCTACCTGGAGTTGTCAACTCCGAAGAATCACATAACCAGATGTAAAAATCACTTGTCAAGACTCACGCATATATAGTAGAAACCACTTGAAAATGCAATCAAAAATTTTTAAACCTGAATGTGTTCCATGTATTTACAGTTCACAGCATTCACATGTTTACACAGCTCGCTGTATATACAATTTGCATTCTTTTAATCTTGAGTATGATAATCATCTCAAAGGAAACGAAATGACAGACAAAGAAACTGATTATATTGAAGTTCAAGACTGAAGGTTACCCAGTTACTCAAATATGGCCACTGATCACAACAGAGAAACAAAGGACCCCGATTTCAGGGGCTGTGGAGGAGGATGAAAAGGATAACATAAAAAGTTGAGGTGAAATAACCAATCAAATGAACCAATATATTTTTCAACACCTCAGATATGAAATTATCAGTGTTTAAATCTGTGATTTTCAGACAACACAAGGTTTCAAAACAATGTAAGAAGCATATAATTTAAAATATTTATAAATTAGAGAGAACTAATCAATTTTAAAGCAGGGATTTCAGATTTTTACAAGGTGAGTCCACAATCATGCCACAGGAGGCTAGCCTTCTTAAGTTACCAATGAAGTATAGGTAAACAAAATGAATCAATTAACTCAACATAAGTCTGAATTTTTTTTTTCAGGGGCGAATTCCAAAGTCTGCCATAACATTTATACAATGACAAAACTTTGTTTCTTTACGGCACATTTACATAGAAACCGAGTGGATCTTCACATGGTCTCATCATAAACATCAGCTGTTTATTTGAAGTTTATGTCAACTCCATTACCAAATTAATCACACATCAAGCTTCATTAATGCAGCCACTATCTCATAAGATCATCATAAATCATAATACAATCTATAAATCATTAGATCTTAAATCGAGATAGATGAATGAAAATCTAAATATAAGACCAACGAATCCGATTAAAAAACAAACAAAAAAATCGCATTTCTTGAAGAATTTGAGCTGGGTATTCTGCATACCTTTGGTGTCACGAAGGCAGGAAACTCGTAACCGGGAGTGCAACTTCCGGGCGTTCTCGATTCTCTTCTCGGGCCCAAACGAAAGCCCGAATCGGTAACTGGGATGCAATTGTCCCACTGAGATCGACGAAACAACTGCAAATCGAGGACCCGTGACAGAAAATGGAAGAAAAGAGCAACAAGAACCGTGCGAAGCCATTTCAAGCGCAACCAAAAAAAAAAACTCACAGCCACTTTGAAAAATCTAAATGATGCCGTGTGATCTGTTCTCAAATGTAAAGATATAACATAGACACATTTTCACGAAATACGTAAGTTTTGAATCGCCGCGTGCGTATTTGGTACCGAAGGAAGGAAAGCGATTGGGATAAAATCAACCTGGATCCAAACAAAATAGCGGGATGTGAAGGATTTGGCACGTGGTAGTCATGCGACACAATTTATTTGTTTTTCCAGAATTTTTGTCCAAATACTGGATTTTAAATATATTTTTGTTTTTTTTAAAAAAATTAAGATTCTATTTTAAGATCAATTTCAAATTTACTCAGTAACAATGTCTTATTTAAAATTCATTCTACTTTGTCTAACTAATATCTATACTATTTTATACTATATTATTAAGTATGAGACTATTCTATACTATATTATTAAATGTGAAACTCTTAAAGTAACTGTCTTAGAGGACACCAAAATATTTAATTTCATAATTAATCTTCTTACCATACTAAAAATCTTCTTTAAGTCAATCCATATTTTACATAGAAAAAAATCTAAACAAAACTTCTCTTTTAAATCGAACAATTCTTCTAAATTGAAAATAATTTCGTGTTAATTATTTAGTACTATTTGATCAAATTAAAAATAATAATAACACATACAACGCGTGTGAAATGTCCACTATTCTTTTTTTTTTAAAAAAAGTACTAGAAATTTTTTTTCCTATCTTTTACTTCGGCTGATCATATATAGACATTTATTTTTAAATTAGCTTTGCACCATTTTTAAAATAAAACAACCAACTATATTTGAAAATTCAAAGGAAAGAATCCAAAACATAAAATCGTCAATCGTTTACCAAACCTATACTTAGCAATATTTCAAAATAAAACTAACTCTAACATCATCTCAAAACCTCTCAAAATCATCATAAAAGTCACAAAATTTTTAACGTAAACTTAAATCACAAACTTAATTTAAATTACGAAAAACTAGCGCTGGTCATCGGGTTATGTGCACCTTCAGTCCAGCAAGATCAACCATCAAGTCTCTCAACAACATCAATATCGTGCTCACATGCATCGTTCACACCTAGTGAGCCTATTGAGCCAAAAAACCTTAATCATGATAACAAATAATACATATACAACCACACGCAACAGTGAAAATACTTTTACATAAAATACTTTTCATTAACATACATAAACTTAAACATTTTTTCTTTCATCATATTCATTTCATTTTTCATCATATACGTATATATTTTCCTTTTTATTGAATTCGGATCGTTAATTGTGACTTTTGTATCAGCCGAATGTTGATAGATCCATCTACGTATAACCACAGAACTGGTCTGTAGAGATATCAGCAACATTCTCACCCGTCAACTGAGCCTTGGCCTTACATATCATTATATCATCATAACCATCGTATCATCGTATTAGTCACAATCACTCCACCTCCTTCAAATTTTTGTATTTTCATCACTTATAAAAATTTAAACATTTATAAATCATTTTTTTTAAAAAAAGCATGAAACATGTCTTTTGACATTAACGTTTCATCATATCATTTCATAACCATTTAAAATAAGCATATTAACATATTTTACAGGCACTGCCAGGACGTCTATCATTTTTAGGTATAAAATGACCGTTTTACCCCTAGATTTAGTATTTTCTCGATTTTGACTTTTTCATTACTTTCTTTGACTCTAGATCATCCCAAATAATTATTATACTTAAATTAAATTTCTAATATTTTTATTTAGCTTAAATTCGAGATTTGTGATTTAATTTCATAATTATTAATTTGTAAAACGTTTAATTCCCGAATCAATTCAAACTTTAATATTTTAATCCCAAATTTTAATGAATCGACCCCGTGAACCATGGTTCGAACCTTTAACCACACCATTCGAAAAACCGAACCCTAGCTAACCTACCCTCGAACCAACTCCTGTTTTCTTCGAGCCATACTCGAGCCACCTCGAGCCAAAATCTGCCCAGACCACCTATGGACCCTTGCCTACGCCTTGACCCAATTAATCAACCCCTAGCCCACGCCTTCAGTCCCAGCATGAGCCGCTGCTATGACTTGCTTCCTACGAGTCTAACTCGACTAGGACTCTATCCTCGAGCCACCACCCGAGCCCTCAGACTCCCGACCCTCTCTGGACCACCCTTAGACCTAGCCTGGACCCCTTGGCCATGCCGTGGCCCCCCTATGCGACGCATTGCTCTCGGTTGCATGAGAAGAGTTCCATCGTGCATTGACTCTTTCCCATCTATCGCGCTTGAGTCCTAGCATGACTAGGACTTTTCCTCACACCTGACCACGTCCAGCCTGAGCCCTGGTCGAGCCGCACGCCCCCAAGCTTCCTAGCCGAAACCTAGTGTTCAAAACATGCAAGTTTTTTATCAAGCTTTCTCCTAGGCGTGTATAGTCCTTATCTTGACATCTATGTCCCATTAACATGATGGAAAAACGTCCCTCCAAGATATCCTAACATGGCAGTCCCTTCATGCAATAATATTATATAGTTTGGATCATGAAATCATAAGTTATTCACATGTCAAGTCATAAAAATGAAATTAATCATAAGGTAAACATGTTATTCATGCAAACATAATTCAAACACGTAATATGCACTACAAAAAAAATGGTTTTCCGCAGGACGCATTGCACGCTGCAAAGTTGCAAGCGGTTAAAAGCTCAAAATTGTCTGTGGCGTATGTGTGCACGCTGTTAATACTATTATCAACAGTGTGCATATCTACGCTGTTAATACAACGTTCCGCAGCATGCAATATACGTCGTTAATAGTCATAAAAATTAAAAATATTGGCGACGGTTTTTGACAAAACCGTCGCAACTTGACGACGGTAAAATACCGCAAAATTGTCGCTCATTTAGCGACGGTCTTTAAATTTAGCGACGGCTTTATAATTTCGCGACTGTTTTAAAACCGTCGCTAAATTTTGCGTAAAATTAAAAAAATTAATTTTTTAATTTAATAAATTTTTATAAAAACTACAATATAACTATAATAATACTCATTCTCTTAATTAACAATTAAAAAAGTAACCAAAAATTGAAACAAAAACACATATCTAAATCAAAACTAAAATCGTATAAGTAGAGAAAAATTTTAAGTGTTGTGAAGAAAAATGGAACGGAAATGGGATATAAATAAAGAATTTGCGATTTTTGTGGCGACTGATAAAAAACCGTCGCCGATGTATGTCTATTAGCGACGGTTAAATCAAACCGTCGTTATTCTTTTATTAACCGACGCCAATTTTATATCGGCGACGGTTTCATGTAAATCATCGCTAAATGTGACATTAAAATCATCGCAACTTTTAAATTAGCGACAGTTGTACTAAAACCGTCGCTAATAATATGCATGTCCTGAATAATACTATTGACGGCGTGCGATTATTGTATGCCGTTAATTTCTGAACACGGGTTTTTTAAATGATTTACTTTTAACAGCACACATAAAAATGCATGTCGTTAATAACACTATTAACGGCGTGCCTTTATTTTGCACTGATGATATTACTATCCACAGCGTGCTTTTAATGCACGCCGTGAATAGTAATATCCGCAGCGTGCTTTTAATGCGCGCCATTAATAGTATCAAGTGCAACACTATTAACAGCACACATATGGGTGCACGCCGTGAAAAGTAGTATTCGCAGCGTGCATTAAATGCACGATGTTAATGACGTGCTGCGGAAAATCATTTTTCTTGTAGTGATGGTGTGATAGATGAGAAATAGGAGGTTTATGGCATGTCTTTGCGTATTTTACGCACGGAAAATAAGTTGAGATGTGAATAACGTCGACGAACGGAGGACCTCGCTGAATTTTCTTCAAGAAAACGTGAACTTCCCTTGACCACTTTTTGTGTGTGTGTTTGAATGCTGCTAGGAGAATCCTAGTAGGTTTCTAGAGGTGTGGGGCGTGGGGTTTAAGGGTTTTGGGGTAGAGTTTAGGGCTTTTAATTTTGGTTAAAACAAGTGATGAAAGATTTGACCTATTAACATGATATATTAGGCCCATTAAGCACAATAGTAAATATTTAAAATATTTTATCTATGGAAGTTCGTGAAATTATTAGCCGAGTTCTAAAAAATGTTCATATTTTAATCGAAAATTGAATACCGTTTAAAAACACGTCTCGGCGTACAAAATCACCTCAAAACACCTCATTCTCAAAAATGTCATATATCTTAAACCTTATTTTAAATAATTAAAAAAATTATTTAATAGAAATATATTCCTTTTTTCAGCACTTGGTCTTCATTCCTCGATCACATCTCGAATAACCTTTTTAAAAGAATACCGTTTTATGCATTCTAACAATAAACCCTAATTTTTAAACATGTAATCATGCATATCATAATTAATTCATGTTATTAAAACCATTTAATTAGTCATTTTCTATTTTTCTTAGATTTACATATAGTTGGATTATGTCGTCTTATTTTTGGACCTTATAGCGTGTGCATATTTTATTAGTATACATTAAAAATCTTCCAAAAATCTCTTCTGGAAGTTGACTTTAATCTTTTTACTTATCCTAATCGTCCAAGAATCTCTCTTGGAATCTTTTACTTATCTTAATCTTCCGAGAATCTCTTCCGAAAGTTGACTTTAGTACACTAACACCACATAATCTCGTGTTAATTATTTAGTATTATTTGATCAAATTAAAAATAATAATATCACATACAAGGCGTATGCATCTTTTACTAGTATAAACGAATAATATATGTATTTAAGATCATATTAATCCATAGATTTCAAATCGATTCGTCAAACACAATCTAAAAGTTTTTACTACAAATTCAAATTATTCTTTTGACAAATACGATGTTATATGATATTTTGCAGGCAGATTATTAATTTAAAGTATTTTATATTGTGATAAATCAAACTTAAGATTATTTATCAGTCAATTTATGATTTTGAAAAGTTCGATTTTCAAGTAAGAGCGTGGAATTTTGAAATGTTGCTGTAGTTTATCTTTGGCGTACCTGATCTTTATTGATGCTAAGATATCCTTATGTTTAGGGTTAGATTATTTGTGGAAAGAATATTAGATTATAAGTTTTTTTTTTTACTACTTTTGCTTTTAATTTTTAAGTTCGATATTGTTTACACTAGTTAACAACTCATTTTACTACTTTTGCTTTTAATTTTTAAGACATTGGGGCAATTCTAGTTATTTCTACATAGTGTCTGTTCTGTCTAGTTTAGCAGTGTCTTGGTTAGAAAGTTTTGCTGCAGCCCCTGTACTGCAATATCATGCCTCCCTCGATAATAGATGTTTTTTTTAAAAGTATCATGCACTATTGAATCTTCTAAAAATTTGTGGAATTTACCAGTTAAACTCGATCTTTGTCCAATACATGGTGCTACAATCCAACAACGTACATCCTAATTGAGGATGTCGTTCGCTATCACATGGTGCTATCAAATGAAATCTTTAAGAAAAAAAAAAGATATTTAAAGCAGTTCAAACGAGGAAAAATCTTGAAAATGCTGCTGCAAGTTAACAAAAAAAAAAAGAAAAGTGAATAGGCTACCTGAGGTCCACCCATCACACATATATTCTGGCATTAGGCCAAAAGAACATGAAGTTAGGGCTGTGTGCAGTATGCACACCCACACATTGCATAATTTCTAGCTCCAAAGCTTCCACCTACAATAACAGTAATCTTGGGAACCTGCACCAAGTTCAGTTTAAAGAAAATTAGCCGCAGCTAGATTTCATTTCCCATTTGGACTTCCTAAAGGACATAAATGAAATAAATCAAATGAATAAATATATATATAAAAGAACAACAAAATTGGGTCCACTGTATTGTTTGGTAAAGGAGAGTTCCATTAAGCCGTGCAAAGGATGTGCCAGGAATGCAACTTCTCCAGAAAGCAATAAGGCCAGAAGAAGCATTTTTATAGCAGACAAGTTATAATAAACTTACCTCAAGGTAGGCATGCATTCTGGCCAAAAAAGGGGAGATGCTGCACCAGGACCAGAGGCTGGTCCCTCGACTGGCGATAATCGGGAAGACAGCGATAATGAGGAAGACATTGATGAACGAGCTGATTAGGCTTATGCCTTGTTCTTGCTTTTCTTATGCTTTGTTCTTGCTTTATTCTTTATTTTTGTTTCACATATGCTGTTGAAGTAATGAACTCATGTTAAGCCTTGTCTTCTCTTAACGTGTCTTGATACGTGTTGCACTGACCACAACACCTCTGAACTAGCTTGTTCAATTCAGGGATAGATACACCTTACAACCTCAGGGGGAGTAACGAGCTTCGTGCTGTGTCCATCATTTTTGGAAGTTTTGTCCAGAAATGCATTAAAGGGGGATATTGAAATGAATATTTTATTCCGAAATCAATTAAGATATTATTTCGATTTTGCACTTCAGACAAATTTGATAGATTTGTTTTCCTAGATATAGTGAATCCTATTATTAGGAATTATTTAATTAAGTTGGAAACTTATCTATAAGATATAAGGTATTTGCTTTAAATTAGAGTTGATTCCTATTAAACTCTAGTTTCTTTGTTTATAGGTGGAAAGTATCCTTGAAGATTTAGGTCAAAGAAGTACTTTATTTAAAGGGGGACATTCATTGAAAAGCATGAAAAAAAGGAAAGAACACAGACTGACGGCCACAGGAGCTTTGCTGGAGTTAATTCAGTAGTGAAGATCTGCATAAGGAGATTGAGCGATTCTGTCTACCTCGTGTCTGTGTTGCTGATTGATGTTGCCAACACCCAAGAACAACACTGACGCAGAGTGTTGATCAAAGGGTGGTTTCGGATTTGGGTTTAAACAATATGTTTCTATTCGACGCATCTAGTTTTAATTTTTGGTTTAGTTTGATGCACTTTAATTGCTTGGGTTGTCCAGGAATTTTGTTTTTTTATACTCAATAGCTTTGGTTTTGGTGTAAACGTTTTACATATTTACTAGAGAATTTTTGTCGTGAGGCATCGCACAAGTATTCGTATTTGTGCATAATTTAAACCAAAGCGTTCACTTATTAAAGTAATATTTGTGTGTTAAATAATTAATTTCTACTGCCGTGTTGTGTGCAGTGTTGAAAACCCCGAGCACAACACAAAATTCTGATAAACTAGTTTTAATATATTTACTCTCTGTACGTTTATGCGCAACAACCCTATCAAGTGGTATCAGAACAAAAACTTGATACACTAAGTGATTGATTCTGTTATTTTGATGTTCGTACATGTAATATACTAATAATCTGATGGACCCACTAGCATCAAACACTGCGTTCAGACTACCAGTCCTGGAAGGTTCAAACTATGCCCTCTGGAAAGTCAAGATGATGATGTTTATCGAATTTATCGAAGAAAGGGCTTGGCAACGTGTCTTAGACGGATGGTCCTAATGGTGATAGCAGAAGTAAACCAGAAATTACTTGGTCCAATAATGAAGTCCAAACCTCGAATTCAATTCGAAGGCACTAAATGCTATATTCACATCTGTTGACATCAATATGTTCAGTCTCATAACTAACTGCATCTCTGCAAAGGAAGCTTGGGATATTCTTCAAAAGCACTGCAAAGGGTCGGAAAGTGTTCGCAGAACCAAACTCAGGATGTTAACCTCAAAATTTGAAAACTTAAGGATGGAGGAAAATGAGACTATTGTGGAATATGATCGAAGACTACGTGATATTGCAAATGAGGCATTTAGTCTCGGTGATCCTATGTCAAACGAAAGATTGGTTAGCAAGATTCTGAGATCATTTCCTGAACGCATTAATATCAAAATTTGTGCCATTGATGAATCCAAGGACACCTCTACACTTAATCTGGAAGACCTGATAAGTTCTCTCAGAACATTTGAGATGAATCTAGACCTACAGAAAAGAAATACTGGAAAGGTTGTTGCTTTACAATCAACTGATAATTCGGTGAATAGCCTAATTCAAGAAGCGAATGATTCTGATCTTGGTGAGGAATCAATCTCCTTGATCACAAAGAAATTCGGCGACTACCTGAAAAAAATGAGAGACAAGGAGAAAAATGTATCAACAACAAGACCACAGTTTGTCCCTTTTAAAAGAAATAAAACAACTGCTTCGACTCAAGGAAATTCTAGATCAAGAACCGACTCATCAGGTCGACCAGAAGTAAAGAAACTTGATTCAGCCCAGTGTCGAGAGTGCTATGGATTTGGACATTATGCAAATGAGTGTGCCAACCGACTTCGCAGAAATAAAAACATAGCAGCCTCCTTAAGTGACGATGATACTGATGAAGAATGTTACTTGAAGAAAGAAGAAGATTGTACCTCTCTCTTTGCCATCCAGAAAGATATTTATAAACTGCAGGTCAATCCTTCTGGTGTTGCCACTGGTGTTGCAACACCTGGCCGCAACACTGTGTCAAAATCTCTGTGCCTTAATGCCAAATCAATG
Organism: Primulina eburnea; assembly: GCF_022965805.1. Taxonomy (NCBI): domain Eukaryota; kingdom Viridiplantae; phylum Streptophyta; class Magnoliopsida; order Lamiales; family Gesneriaceae; genus Primulina; species Primulina eburnea. The sequence goes on from NC_133101.1 coordinate 10,670,630, forward strand.
GAGAACTCTGATGTTGAAGAAATCCAGGAATTTGACCAATAAGAACTCACTATTGAGATTGTGCAGATGATGTACGAAGAACTATATGGTGATTGACTCAAGAGGAATGAGACACATACAATGCTTTCAAAAGAAAACACTGATCTTAAAAATAGTTTGTCTCGCCTTGAAGTCTTGTTGAGTAAGAAGGATCTTGAACTATGTAAAGTCAAGGATGATCTTGAGAAGGAATCGAAGACACTTGCTAAATTCAATTCAAGCTCATCTAAACTTGATGCAATGCTACTGTGGGAAAGGACGGAAGAACCGGTCTTGGGTATGTTGAAAGTATATATGAACACGGTGAGTCGTCCAATGCTGGTTCAAAGAATACATTATTTGTGAAAGGTGTAAAAGACTACCCTGTCCCCTCAATTTTAAATCCACCCATGAACAATGTTCCAATTTTAAAACTGACCATTGAACAGAAGCTGAAAACACCAAGTTTAGTGTTTTCACCTTAAAAAGATTTCCCTTCATCAAACAAGGCTCGTGTCAAGAAGAAAGTCTCAACCTCTCAACCTAAGAAAAGAAAGCGTCGCTTCATCTGTCACTACTGTCACAAAGCTAGGCACATCAAACCTTTCTGCTACAAATTCAGAGACGACTACCTGAATTTGCAATCAAATCAGGTGTTGCACAACACCAAGCACAGCACCTCAGTCAAGAAATCTACCACAAGGAAAATATGGTTACCCAAAACTGTTATTCGATGCAATGTTGTTTATACTTATTTCAAAACTAACCTTGGGTGCATGGTACTTTGATAGTAGTTGCTCTCACCGCATGACCAGATCTAAAGAACACCTCACATATTATATTGAAGTAAAAACTGGGCGTGTGACCTATGGTAGTGGTGCCAAAGGAAGAATAGTAGGCAAAGGAACACTGAATGTTGATGGCCTTCCTGTACTTCATAATGTTCTACACGTTGAAGGAATTAATTCGAACTTAATAAGCATAAGTCAACTTTGTGACGATGATTTACATGTTAAGTTCAACAAAAATAATTGTGAAGTTCTTAATGATGCCAATGTTTGTGTAATGTCAGGTACTCGGTCTGCTGACAATTGCTATCTGGTGGGAGAAAGTGATGGGTGCCGAAGTGCCTAGGTGAGTGATCTGGACCTATGACATCAAAATTTGGGACATGTGAGTTTCAAGACCTTGAAGAATCTGTATAAGTTTGATGTTGTGAGAGATTTACCCAATCTGAGCTCAGGTAATACATATGTCTATGGACCGTGTCAAAAAGGTAAACAAACCCGTGTTGCACACCCAGTGTTGCAACACTTTGGGACAACACGGTGTCTTGAACTTCTGCACATTGATTTAATGGGTCCAATGGATGTTGAAAGCTTGGGTGGTAAGAAATACTCATTTGTTTGTGTTGATGATTTTTCTCGTTTCACTTGGGTAAGCTTTATAAGAGAAAAATCAGATACTTTTGATGTCTTCAAGAAATTACATGCCAGGATAACTAATTTGCATGATGTGAGGGTAGTTAAAATACGGACTGATCATGACAAGGAATTTGAAAATTCTATTTTTACTTCCCTATGCGAAAAGAAAAGAATCTTTCATGAATTTTCTGCTCCTAAAACTCCTCAACAAAATGGAATAGCTGAAAGGAAGAATCGAACTCTTCAAGAAATGACACGGGTCATGCTAAGCTCAAAGAATGTGTCAAAAAGGTTTTGGGCCGAAGCCTTGAACACAGCTTGTCACATTTCCAATCGTGTGTTTCTAAGGAGTGGTTCCACCATGACCTCCTATGAAATCATCATGGGGAGGAAACCAAACCTCAAATACTTTCATGTTTTCGGATGTGTTTGCCACATTCTAAATGATAGAGAACATCTTGCAAAATTCGACTACAAAAGTGATAAGTGCTTATTTTCTCGGATATTCTATGAATAGTCGGGCTTATCGTGTGTTGAACTTAAGAACAAGAACAACTAGTAAATCTACTAATGTTGTTTTTGATGATCTTGCAGATCTAACAGGAAAATCAAAGGAGGATGACACCGAAGTACTATTAGAAATAGGAGAGCCAATGACCAGCACTGGTGTTGGGACCAGTGAAACAACACCGCCCCCAAACAGAACTGAAGTCATGGAAAATGAAGATATTGATGATGATGATGAAATAATCAACAGAGGGAAAGATATTCCCAACAAAATCCAGAAGAATCATCTATCATCACAAATCATTGGTGAAGTATATGAAAATGTGCAGACAAGGAAAAACGAGAAGGTTGACTACCGAAAAATGATCGGGTTGGTGTGCATGAGCTCCACATTTTCTCAAGTAGGCCACTCTTGCTTTATATCTTTGATTGAACCCAAAAACGTTAATGATGCATTAAAAGATGAATTTTGGGTCAATACCATGCATGAAGAACTAGAACAATTTGTCCGTAATAATGTGTGGGACTTAGTCCCTAGACTTTCGAACGTCAATGTTATTGGAACAAAGTGGATATTTAAAAATAAAACAGATGAATCCAGTAACATTATTCGAAATAAGGCTCGAACAGTAGCTCAAGGGTATACACAGGTTGAGGATGTGGATTTTGATGAAACATTCGCACATGTGGCACGAATGGAGGTTGTACGATTGTTCCTTGCTGTTGCATGTCATATGCGTATTAAATTATATCAAATGGATGTGAAAAGTGCTTTCTTGAATTGAATTTTAAATGAGGAAGCATATGTCTTTCAACCTAAGGGATTTGAAGATCCTCACCACGTGGACCATGTCTACAAACTGAAAAAAGCCCTGTATGGAATGAAACACACTCCATGAGTTTCGTACGACATGTTAGCTGACTATCTGATAAACTTGGGTTTCAAACAAGGTGAGGTTGACAAAACCATTTTCATTCAAAAATTGAAATATGATATTTTGATCTGTCAAGTGTAAGTAGATGATATTATTTTCGGTGGGTCATCTCAAATACTTGTGAATAACTTTGTGAACTGCATCTCTTCTCAGTTTGAAATGAGCATGGTACGAGAACTAAATTTATTTCTTGGATTACAAGTTAAGCAATTGCATAATGGTATATTCTTGTGTCAGTCCAAGTATGCAAAAATTTCTCTACCGATAGCTCAAAACATGTGAGAACACCTATGGGGTTGAGTGAAAACTGTCTAAGGACGATGTTGCCGAAGGTGTTGACAACACCTTGTATTGCAGCATCATTGATAGCCTCCTGTACTCAACTGCTAATTCCTCCAAAAATTCCATAAACGCTTCTGGATTTTCTGTATAGTTATCATATGATGCCTCACACATATTAGTGGTTTCAAAGTGTCTGTGATAGTTACCAATTGGCTCCTTGTTCGTGCTCCAATTTACTTTGTCACTTTCAGCAGACTCACCGTGCCAAATCCAATTCACATAATTTTGACTAAATCCATGGAAATAAAGATGCTCTCGAATGGACTTAGCTGGTCTTTTTTTAAGATTTTTACATTTGCAACAAGGACAATGAATTAAATTGGGGTCAATATGGGGATTCTCTAAACAACCTCTGATAAACAGTTCCACACCCTCCTCGTACTGTTTTGACCTTCTGTCCGAGTGAATCCAAGATTTATCCATTTCGATACAGCAAAATACCAGAAATATATAACAATGAATTTGATCTAAACCTGAAAATATTACATTTAATAATGTCATTTTCAATTTAATTTGCTGAGCGCAAAAAAAAAAACGAAAGGAGACTACCTATTGACTAACAAACAAAAGAAAACTACACAGATGCATATAAGTTAGAAAAAAAAAATCGACGGAGACAATGACTAACAAGAAATAAAATGATAATTTAGTGCTTAGTGGAAAAGTAAAAATGAGAAAAGATGTGGTAATAGCTAAAGTTTGAATTCTGCTCGGTTCCTTTTCAAAGTCTACTTGTTCATTCTTATAGCTTCTAAATCCAAACAACCAGAATATTAAAACTTGCAATCAATTTTTTCATCAAAAACTGAAGTTCCAAAAATCTGGTAAGAGTAAAAATGAAAGAAGATGGAATCAAAGGGAAGCAGGTACAGGAAGGGTTCTTTAAAGCAAATAATCTAATTAGGTAGCATTTGCTAATCTGCATTCAGTCCAAAACAAAAGTTAAGAGCAAAATGTTTATCGAAATGCTTTTGTAAATCACATGGTTTATTCAACTCAAATTAGCAAATTTTGAGAGCAAACAAGAAACCAAGTGGAAAAAATCACTGTATTTCAAAAGTAGATGATTTTTTTTACATCAGGGACAGAATAACTAGACTTACGGTGGTGGTGGTGGTGTTTTGCTTCTCTCTCGGTGAGTTGAACGACGGTGGTGTTGGCGGTTCGAAGAGAGAATGGCGGTGAGTGGAAAATGTGGCGCGTTAATGAGCTCGTCTATGAAGGATATATGATATAATCGATATAACACAGCGACGGTTTTTTAAACATCCGTCGCTAATAGCGACGGATTTTAAACTACTGTCGCTAATAGCGACGGAAATCCTAAAAACCGTCGCTAACTAGATTGGCGACGGTTGTTTATGTCAGCCGTCACCAAATGTTCAGCGCGGTTCATCTTATTACTTCGGTATTCACTTATTTTTCTTCTTTTTTACTTCATCAACATTGAAATACCGAAGTAAAATATAATAATAAAAAATAGTGAAGCCCGTGTTTTTAAACATCCGAAGTAAAATATATTATTTTACTTCAATTGTGTTATTACTGAAGTTATTGGTAATGTATTACTTCGTAAATTATTATTGCCGAAGTATAGCCTGCCGAAGTAAAATCCGATTTTTCTACTAGTGAATATCTAATATTTGGTGGGCTTGATACACACGTAATATGACGGTAGTTGTTAGGGACTCCACATTTAATTGAACTACCTTAGCCAGATTTTTAACTTTTACATAAGTTTGCATACCATAACATACATACTTCGCTTATTAGAAAAAAGCCAGTCACTTGTGACATGAGTCAACTTGATTTGTACATATTATAAAAAAAAATGTAATAATATTTTTCATGAGTTGAGCCGAATTGGAGATTTATCTCATAAATTTACTCGTGAGACCGTCATAAAAGAGTCTTTGTTATTAAAAATATTATATCGGATTGTGTTTAGACTTTAGATCATGAGATTTAATTTGGGATGAACGACTTAGAGAGTGTTTGACAGATCTTATAAGTTAAAAAAAAAACAATTTATAAGCACTTATAATTTGTTTTGTAAAAGAAGTTGCAAACTAATAAGGGCTTAAAATAAGGCGTGTTAAAAAAATTGGGATAACCCATTTTTTTTTTTCAAAAAAATCATATTTTAATATTTCATTTCTAAAATGACAAAAACTTGTGTAATACGGTTTCACGGGTCGTATTTTGTAAGACGATTCTCTTATTTGGGTCATCCATGAAAAAATATTACTTATTATGCTAAGAATATTAATTTTCATTGTGAATATCGGTAAGTTTGATCTGTCTCACAGATAAAGATTCGTAAGACTGTCTCACAAGAGACCTACTCCTCCAAAATATCCTTATATATCTTCTTAAATCTTTACTTTATTCTCACTTAAATTAGTTTTTTTTTATCGAATTTAAAATATTTTTTATTATTTTTTTATTATGATATAAAAAACAAAATTGTTAAATTTTTATTCAGTAAATTAGTAACTAATTTTTTTAATCAACATTAAAATTATAAAATATTTTCACACACACACACACACATATATATGATATAATATACACTTAAAATAACTCATAGTATTATATTTGTTTGGTCATTATGACTCTTTTTGTATTATGAAAATGTAAATCCGAATTATTTTGATATGGTACTATTCTAGGAATATACCAAAGAAGAAGAAATACAAGAACCTTTTTACAATGTATATATTCAATACGAATAGGGGCATGTGCCAAACTGCCAATTATGAAATAAAATCAATCAACTTTTAGGTGGGAACTTTAATGATTACCTAATTAATAAATTAATTGCTCTTAAAAATATCTAAAAATTAATATAATCCCTCTTTAATATATATATATATATATATATATGTATATATATATATATATATATAGATATAAAACACAAATTTTTCATAAAAAATTAGTGTTTGCAAATATGATTAAATTTAATTATTATTTATTTAACAATGATATAACTATATTAAATATATAATTTGTAAGAGATAAAGTGTAATCGGAAACAACAACTATATATATATATATATATATATATATATATATATATATATATATATATATATATATAATTCGAAAAAATTATATTTTTGTCCTGTAATTTATATTTTTTATTTTTAGTTAATTTTATTTTAGTCATGATATGTTACAGTGAATTTGCACTTCTAGTTATGTAATTTGAAATTTGTTGATTTATCGACGATTTCGGTTGGGAATAAATCTAGCAAGCGGATTAGGTCAAATTATAATAAATGGATAATGAGTCTACGTATCGATCCAACAGAGACTAATATTTAATTACTAGAATTTATATCAGTTAACTTAAGCTAGACAACAAAATAAAAAGATAATAAATAAATTATTAATATAAAATATTAAATAAAATAATTGCAATTAAAAACGAGTGATTCAAATATCAAGGAGAGATTCAAATTCAAATAAATAACTATGACACGCAACAATACCAAACTCTATTATGTTGACACGTATTAGAATTCAATTAATTATTTAATTCTTGACAATCACAGTGAAATCCCCAATTTTATTTATTAAACGATTACTCGAGTTAATAAACCTATTTAAATCTAACAGTCTAATTATTTTTAATTGAATTTAATTATATCTAAATACATTAAATCTTCGTGGAATTTCAGTTTTCACCTAAAACCGCACACTAAAACCGAATATTATTTCCAGTCAGTTTAACCATGTGTTGATGACGTCTTTGTTGCTATATTTAACCAATTATCTTCTTATTCGTGATTAATCAAGAGACATGTAAATAGTTGATCAAGATATTAACAAGAAATATTAAACCAACGTCAATCAATAATTAAAGTCAAGAAAAATAATATATTGAAAATAACACAAAATCAAACAAAATATTGTTTGGCCATATTGTAGTTTTAGCCTAAAGAAAATTATGAATTCAAAATAGAAGTGAAAAGCCAGGCTTAAGTTCATAGAAGAAAACAAAATTAAGGATGAGTGAAAAGAATTCTCAGTGATTTGTGGCGTGTGTTGAGGAATTCCTCATTCTTCTGTCTTTGTCTTCCTCCCTGTTGATGTCTTCGTTGTAGTATTATGTTCTCCTCCTTTCTCTCTCCTCTGCCTCCTTTTCTGTACGCTTCTTTCACGTGCTTCTTTCTTCTTCTTTCTCATTTATCATCTCTTCTTTCTTTTCTTCTCTTTCCTCCTCTATGCTTCTTCTTTGCCTCCTTCTCTTCCTACCTTTTTCCCTTCTCTGCTGTTCACTTCCGCGCTGATTTTTTTTCTCTGTTTGATCATCCCTTTCACGTCTCTGCCTCTTCTCCTTTTATTCCTACTCAATGGGCTTAATCCTCTAATTTGTTGAAGCCCATGTCAAGTTGAAAAATTGTAGATATTAATGTAGAGATTTTATTTTTCAAGATATGCAAAGATTTTCTTCCAAAACTTTAATATTATCAAAGAATATAATCTAAAAAAATTTATTTCATTTCTTTTGGTATTTTGTTTCCTTTGAAATTTTGTAAAATCATCATATCTCCCAATTTAGGCATTTTGTTCTTTCTATTCAAATCTACAATCATTATAAAATTAATTAAGATAAGCACAAAATTAGGGAAAATAATTCTAGATAAACACAAATATTATAAAATAAAATCCACAAAATTTAACCCTCTATTCTCTCATTCCACGTCTAAAGAAATTGATTCAATTTCAAAATATCAACCCCATAGGGCCACCGGCCGACCACCTACATTACTGGAAGAAAATGCTTCATTTGCGCACTGGATATTTGACAATGAAGAACAATTTTCCTCTCCAAATCGGTAATCTTCGCATATTCTCTCAATTCTATTTTTTAAATTTCAGTCCACGTAGAAATGGCCATCTACTCTGTTGGCAGAGAAATAATGGTCAAAGAGTGCTGTAGTGACCCGTTCCAGAATCACCTACTAATCAAGAACTAAGCATGCAATTAACTTAATTAATAATAATCAGAGATAACAGCGGAAATATGGCCAACGACAATAGTTATACAACCCAATCGAAATCAGAACAACTCAAAATATATTCGGTACAACCATATCGAATAGAATAGTACTGAAAACTAAACCAACCAGCTACTCACTGTCCTCCTCCTGCTCTTCCTGAGCCATCCAACCTGAGGCCTGCCCCGTGGGAATGGGGTGTCCAAGATAAACAAAACCGAGGACGTGAGCGATAAGAACGCCCAGTACAGAAGCATGAGTATACAAGCCTATATGAAATGCACATGCTATGATATGATACCAGGGTAGTCAAGAAACAGGAGTAACAAAGGATCTCAAAATGCTCAGTCTAGAGGCGCCAAGTGGATAGTGCCGCGCGGTACTCCTCTGGGTCACTGCATCCACTACAAGAACAGACGTGGACCTAAAATGTCCCGGATCACCGAAGCCCTCCGGACCCGTCGGCCACTGTGTACTCTCGGTGTCCATGCGTCCACAAGACAAGACAGGGCTGAGCGGCCCCACAAGATATAGCTTATCTCGAAAGAGATACAGCTCAACAATAAAGGCTATCTCGAAGGAGATACGGCTCAACATGAAATGCAACATGCATCATAAAACGTGACATAATAGCATGCATCATATGACATATATCAATGCACCACATAATCATGCAACACATATAAGGATGTATACTCGACCAGGATATCTCGGATAGTACTTTCGTACCTCTATCACAGCAAGCCTAGCCTTACGCAACACCGCTAATCAGGTCTAGAACAAGCCTACGCATCAAAAGCATACCCAATGAACAATACTACCATGCTCGACTAGCAAAACCAGTACTACCAAAGGTTTAGGGTTTACCTTCGTCCGTCGACAGCCCTTTGATGTCGATTGCCTCGTAACTCAGGCGTCGCTACGCTACCAATCCTGGCAGCTCTTGGCTATCGCTCGACCGACAACTAACCCTAGAAACCTTCCAAACCTCTCAAATATGAGACACAACTCAAGAATTTGCAATGCAAAATGAGGAAATCCGAGCACTATTTATAGGCTATGTTCGGATCCACCGAACCCACTTCGGAACGTCCGAACTCCTACGTGTCCATCGGCTCTTGACACCTCATGATCGGATCCACCGACCTACACTTCGGATCATCCGAACTTGCATGTAAACTGACGTGTCGATCAACTCTTGACACCTCATGATCGGATCCACCGAACCCACTTCGGATCGTCCGAACTCTTCGGTGCTACCGAACCATCTTCGGTCCGTCCGATCATGACCACGGTCAAAATTACACATTAAACTTCTTAATCACCATTAATCCGTTAATTACCCAATTTGGAATTCGGGCTACTACATTCTCCCCCCCTTAAAAGATTTCGTCCTCGAAATCAGGCTTAGAGGATGAACAAAACGAAATAACAACATCGTTATTACATCTCAATTGTTGTTGAAAACAACTGATATTTCGATTACAACTGAAAACACAAACATATACAAAGCATAACTCAAAAGAGCTCTGGATGCTCCGAACGCATACGACTCTCTAGCTCCCAAGTGGCTTCTTCAGTGCCTCTGCGCTGCCACTGAACTAAGACAAGAGGAATGATCTTATTCCGCAACACCTTGTCTTTGCGATCGAGGATCCGCACTGGTCGTTCCACGTAAGACAAATCTGAATTTAGTTGAACTTCAGAGGGATGCAAAATGTGAGACTCATCTGCTACGTATCGTCTCAACAAAGATACGTGGAACACATCATGAATACTTGATAGGTACGGCGGCAATGCAAGTCTGTAAGCCAAATCTCCCACGCTTTCCAATATTTCAAATGGACCAATAAATCTCGGAGACAGCTTACCCTTGAGACCAAATCTCAAAATCCTGCGAAAAGGCGAAACTCGGAGAAACACTTTCTCACCTGGCTGAAAATAAAGAGGTCGCCGCTTGGTGTTCGCATAACTAGCCTGTCGATCCTGAGCGATCTTAATCCGTTTCTTGATTATTGCAACCTTATCAATAGCCTGCTGGACTAACTCCGGTCCCTCAACATGTCGTTCCCCAACTTCATCCCAAAATAATGGAGTACGACAACGTCGCCCATACAACGCCTCAAATGGTGCCATACCAATACTACGATGAAAGCTGTTGTTGTACGCGAACTCAATCAAAGGCAAATGATCCTGCCAAGCGGTTCCGAAATCCATCACACAAGCTCGCATCATATCCTCAAGTGTACGGATAGTCCTCTCCGTCTGACCGTCGGTCTCTGGATGATAAGCTGTACTTAAACTTAGGGACGTACCCAATACCCCCTGGAAACTACCCCAAAATCGTGAGGTAAAACGAGGATCTCTGTCACTGACAATACTAACTGGCACCCCATGCAAACGTACAATCTCTTGAATGTACAATCGAGCCATACGATCGAAAGTGAAATCACGGTTATATGGCAGAAAATGAGCAGACTTGGTGAGTCGATCCACCACTACCCAAATAGCATCACTATTCCTCGAAGACAATGGTAAGTGAGTAATGAAGTCCATCGCGATATGCTCCCACTTCCATTCGGGAATAGGTAAGTTCAACAATAATCCTCCCGGTCGACGGTGCTCTGCCTTAACCTGCTGACAAACAAGACACTTGGAAACAAACTGATAAACGCTGCGCTTCATCCCTTTCCACCAAAATCGTGTCCTCAAATCTTTATACATCTTGTTGCTTCCCGGATGGACACTCAACTTGCTTCGATGAGCCTGAGCCAAGATCTCTTCCCTCAAAGTATCATCCTCTGGTACCACAACCCGATTAGACAAACACAGAAGACCATTAGACTGATAATGGAAATTGCTATCTCCACCAACCAATCGGGCTAATCTCTGAGTCTTGAGATCAGACATCTGTGCATCTCGAATCCGAGCGAACAAAGCTGGCTCAGATAAAATGGTAGCAACACGAATGCTCTCCATACCTTTCCGATGTTTGAAATTAAATCCCAATGAACAACAATCCTGGATAGTACTAATCATAGCACTGGTCTGAAGTGCAGAGGCTCTCACCTTGCGACTAAGAGCATCGGCTGTGAGATTCGCAGAACCTGGATGGTATTTGATCTCGCAGTCATAATCTTTAAGTAGATCCATCCAACGACGTTGTCTCATGTTCAACTCAGCCTGAGTGAACAGATACTTCAGACTCTTATGATCAGTAAAAATTTCAAACTTAACCCCGTACAAGTAATGACGCCAGATCTTCAGCGCGAACACAATAGCAGCTAATTCTAGATCATGAATAGGATACTTTTCCTCGTGAGGTTTCAACTGTCTGGAAGCATAAGCGATCACATGACCATTCTGCGTCAACACACACCCTAATCCTTGAAAAGAAGCATCGGTGTAAACAATGAAACCATCAGATCCTGACGGTAACGCCAAAACAGGTGCAGAAGTCAGAAGTCGACGAAGCTCTCTGAAACTATCTTCGCACTCAGATGACCACTCAAATGGAACATCCTTCCGAGTAAGTTGCGTCAATGGTCTAGCTACCTGAGAGAAATTCACGATGAAGCGACGATAATACCCTGCCAGACCTAGAAAACTACGGATCTCAGCCACCGTCGTCGGACGTGACCAATTCAGCACTGCCTCAATCTTGCTAGGATCCACAGAAATTCCTTCCTTGGAAATCACATGACCAAGAAATTCTACACGATCAATCCAGAACTCGCACTTACTCAGCTTAGCATACAATTGCTTCTCGCGAAGAATCTGCAACACAATCCTCAAGTGCTGGATATGCTCTTCCACACTGTGAGAATAAATCAAGATATCGTCGATGAAAACCACAACAAACTGATCTAGAAAATCCCGAAAGACTCGATTCATCAGATCCATGAACACCGCTGGCGCATTCGTCAATCCAAATGGCATAACTAGAAACTCGTAATGCCCATATCGAGTACGAAATGCAGTCTTGGAAATATCATCATCTCTAACTCTCATTTGATGATAACCCGATCGCAAGTCAATCTTGGAGTAAACAGAGGTACCCTGAAGCTGATCGAACAAATCATCGATACGAGGTAATGGATACTTGTTTTTGATCGTCACACTATTCAGCTGGCGATAATCAATGCACAATCGCATAGATCCATCTTTCTTCTTGACAAACAAGACTGGAGCTCCCCAAGGTGAAACACTCGGGCGAATATAACCTTTATCAAGAAGATCCTGCAATTGCTGCTTCAATTCTCTCATCTCTGACGGAGCAAGACGATAGGGGGCACGAGAAATCGGTGCAGTCCCTGGCATTAACTCAATGCCAAATTCCACCTCTCTAACCGGAGGAAAACCAGGAATCTTATCTGGGAAAACATCAGGAAATTCACAAACCACTGGAAGATCATCTAGACAAACACTATCTGTGGATGAATCAATCGCATAGATGAGGTAGCCTTCCCCGCCCGCCTCTAAAGCACGACAGGCTTTCAGAGCAGATACCACTGGCATCGGAGGTCGCGCTCCCTCACCATAGAAAAACCAACTAGAGCTCTCAGTCGTACGAAACTGAACAAGCTTCTGGTAACAATCCACGGTAGCTCGGTAGGTAGTCAATAGGTCTATACCTAGAATACAATCAAAATCTTCCATCTCCAGGATCATAAGATTCGCAATCAATTCGTTACCCTCAAAATCTAAGGGACAACCCATCACTAGACGCTTCGCTAACACCGAATGACCCATCGGAGTAGAAACAGAAAGAATGACGTCTAGAGAAACATACGGTAACTTATGACGCTTAACAAATCGTGCAGAAATGAATGAATGTGATGCTCCGGTATCAATAAGAACAAAAGCAGGAATACCGCATAAACGAAAAGTACCTGCTATGACTCTCTCCGTTTCATCTGCAGCCTGATCCTGGTTCAGCGCAAAAACCTGACCTTGGGCACGAGGTCGAAGATTTGAACTACCCACTGCCTGACCCTGCCTCCTCTGCTGAACAGTCGTCTGAGATCCGGAACCAGATCCTGCTCCACCTCGCAACTGAGGACAATTCTTCTTGAGATGACCCATCTCTCCGCACTGAAAACAAGCTCCCGCGGCTGATCGGCATTGCTCCGATGGATGGTTCTTCCCACAATGCACACAAGAAACCTTCTTCTTACCAAAGCGGAAAACACCGCTAGACCGTGATCCAGATCCAGAAGAAGAAGAACCAGATTTCTTGAAAGACTGAGATCGAGGGCTCAAAGTACTCGGAGGTCTAGAAGAAAGAATAGCCCTACCACGCTGGAGACTGATCTCTGCCTGGCGACACCGGTTCACTAACCCATCATAAGAAGTAGGATTATCACAGACAGTGACTCGATCAAAAATCTCCTGGTTAAGACCCTGGAGGAAATGGTCATACTTGGCCTCAGAACTGCCACTGATATGAGGGGCAAAGGGTAACAACTCGAAGAACTTCTGCTGATATTCATCAACAGACATACTCCCCTGCTTAAGATTCAGGAGCTCAATCGTCTTTGCCTGGCGAAGGGCTGGAGGAAAATACAGCTGCATGAAAGCTGCACGGAAATCGGCCCAAGTCACCCTACCCTGAGACTGGACTATCGGCGCAGAAGTCGATCGCCACCACTTGCGCGCACGGCCCTCGAGAAGAAAACTAAGGGTCTCCATCCTCTGCTCCTCGGTGCACTGGAATGCACGGAAACAACTCTCCATGCGCTCTAACCAATCCTCAGCATCATCGGGAGTCTCACCGCCGACTAAAGGCTTAGGCCCCATCTGAATGAAACGGTGCAAATCAAAATGCCTAGGACCATCCCGACGATGACGATGTTCACGATGACGCCTACGATCGTCCTGGTCACCCCAACGACCTACACTTCCCTGACTACTCTCATCACCAAAGTGGTCAGCCATCGCTACAAGATAGAATGGGGAAAATGGTAAAATGGTCAACGAAAATCCCAAAACAGAATCTATATCCCAAAATCGTAAGCATGCTCTGATACCATAAATGTAGTGACCCGTTCCAGAATCACCTACTAATCAAGAACTAAGCATGCAATTAACTTAATTAATAATAATCAGAGATAACAGCGGAAATATGGCCAACGACAATAGTTATACAACCCAATCGAAATCAGAACAACTCAAAATATATTCGGTACAACCATATCGAATAGAATAGTACTGAAAACTAAACCAACCAGCTACTCACTGTCCTCCTCCTGCTCTTCCTGAGCCATCCAACCTGAGGCCTGCCCCGTGGGAATGGGGTGTCCAAGATAAACAAAACCGAGGACGTGAGCGATAAGAACGCCCAGTACAAAAGCATGAGTATACAAGCCTATATGAAATGCACATGCTATGATATGATACCAGGGTAGTCAAGAAACAGGAGTAACAAAGGATCTCAAAATGCTCAGTCTAGAGGCGCCAAGTGGATAGTGCCGCGCGGTACTCCTCTGGGTCACTGCATCCACTACAAGAACAGACGTGGACCTAAAATGTCCCGGATCACCGAAGCCCTCCGGACCCGTCGGCCACTGTGTACTCTCGGTGTCCATGCGTCCACAAGACAAGACAGGGCTGAGCGGCCCCACAAGATATAGCTTATCTCGAAAGAGATACAGCTCAACAATAAAGGCTATCTCGAAGGAGATACGGCTCAACATGAAATGCAACATGCATCATAAAACGTGACATAATAGCATGCATCATATGACATATATCAATGCACCACATAATCATGCAACACATATAAGGATGTATACTCGACCAGGATATCTCGGATAGTACTTTCGTACCTCTATCACAGCAAGCCTAGCCTTACGCAACACCGCTAATCAGGTCTAGAACAAGCCTACGCATCAAAAGCATACCCAATGAACAATACTACCATGCTCGACTAGCAAAACCAGTACTACCAAAGGTTTAGGGTTTACCTTCGTCCGTCGACAGCCCTTTGATGTCGATTGCCTCGTAACTCAGGCGTCGCTACGCTACCAATCCTGGCAGCTCTTGGCTATCGCTCGACCGACAACTAACCCTAGAAACCTTCCAAACCTCTCAAATATGAGACACAACTCAAGAATTTGCAATGCAAAATGAGGAAATCCGAGCACTATTTATAGGCTATGTTCGGATCCACCGAACCCACTTCGGAACGTCCGAACTCCTACGTGTCCATCGGCTCTTGACACCTCATGATCGGATCCACCGACCTACACTTCGGATCATCCGAACTTGCATGTAAACTGACGTGTCGATCAACTCTTGACACCTCATGATCGGATCCACCGAACCCACTTCGGATCGTCCGAACTCTTCGGTGCTACCGAACCATCTTCGGTCCGTCCGATCATGACCACGGTCAAAATTACACATTAAACTTTCTTAATCACCATTAATCCGTTAATTACCCAATTTGGAATTCGGGCTACTACAGTGCATTTATTGCATGTCGGGCAAATGGCTGAAGAATTTCAAAATGGGTTGGCAGGGACAACGTGTTGAATTAGAATACGCGTATTCACACGGTCAGGGGGCTCTATAAATAGAGCTCCCCCCTTCATTCTGAAATCATCCCTTCTTCGAGTTTTCTCTCATCTTATAAGCATTTAAGTGCTTAGTTCTATAATATTTGTGAGGTGTTTTGTTCTTCTGTATTAAGAGAGTGTGTGTTCTCTTTGGAAACACAGTGAGTGAGTTGTACACCACAAAATATTATAGTGGAAATCTTTTCATCTTGCCCGTGGTTTTTACCCTAATAATTTTTAGGGGTTTTCCACGTAAATCTCGGTGTCCAGTTTATTCTTTATTTTCGGGTTTTATTATCTCAAATTCCGCACGTGGGACCAACAAGTGGTATCAGAGCCTTGGTTTAAAATTTCCTAAAATTCTGAGTATGCTCTGTGGTTGCAGCTTAGACTGATCTTCCACATCAGAAAAGATTTTTCGAGATTTTTTATTTAAGGCGGGATTATTTTGTCCGGTCTACTAAAATTGTCGTAGACATAATGGCGGGAAGGTACGAGATAGCAAAGTTCAACGGAAGCAATTTTATGCTGTGGAAAATAAAGATACAAGCAATTTTAAGAAAGGAGAATTGCTTGGCGGCTATTGGAGATAGACCGGTGGAGATTACGGATGATGGAAAGTGGAATGAGATGAATGATAATGCTGTTGCCAATTTACACTTGGCTATAGCTGACGAAGTTTTGTCAAGTATCTCTGAGATAAAAACAGCCAAAGTTATCTGGGATACTCTGACAAAGATGTACGAGGTCAAGTCGCTACACAACATGATTTTCCTAAAGAGAAAGCTTTATACTCTTCGGATGGCGGAATCTTCATCGATGACCGACCATATCAACACACTAAATACTCTATTTGCCCAACTCACTTCCATGGGGCATAAAATAGGGAAAAATGAACGTGCGGAGCTTCTACTTCAAAGTCTACCAGATTCATACGATCAACTTATCATCAACATTACCAACAATATTCTGATGGGCTTTCTAAGATTCGACGATGTCTTAACTGCGGTTCTCGGAGAAGAAAGCTGGCGCAAGAATAAGGAAGATAGGTTGGTATCCTCGAAGCAGGCAGAGGCATTACCGATGATAAGAGGTAAGATTTATGGACCGTGACTCCAGTGGGAGCCAAAGGCGAGGTAGATCAAAGTCGAGAAGTAAGAAGAAAAATATTTACTGCTTTAAATGTGGCGGTAAAGGGCACTTCAAGAAAGAGTGTACGAGTATTGATAAAAGTTCTCAAGGAAATGTGGCCAGTACTTCAGGCAGTGGTGAAATATTATTCAGCGAAGCAGCAACAGTTGCAGAAGGCAGACACAAATTTTGTGACACATGGATTATGGATTCAGGAGCGACATGGCACATGACGTCTCGGAGAGAATGGTTTGATCATTATGAACCAGTCTCAGGAGGATCTGTATTCATGAGAAATGATCATGCCTTGGAAATCGCTGGGGTCGGTACTATCAAAATAAAAATGTTTGATGGCACCATTCGCACCATACAGGAGGTACGACATGTGAAAGGACTGACGAAAAATCTTTTGTCCTTGGGGCAATTGGATGACATCGGGTGCAAAACTCGGATCGAGAACGGGATCATGAAAATCGTAAAAGGCGCGCTTGTGGTTATGAAGGCGGAAAAGGTTGCTGCAAATCTGTATGTTCTTTTGGGAGAAACACACAAAGAGGCAGAACTAGCTGTTGCATCAATTGGTTCAGGAGAAGAATTAACGGTGTTATGGCATAGAAAGCTCGAGCATATGTCAGAACGAGGGTTGAAAATTCTCTCAGAACGGAAGCTGCTGCCGGGACTTACAAAAGTGTCACTACCCTTTTGTGAGAACTGTGTTACCAGTAAACAACACAGATTAAAGTTTGGCACTTCTACTGCCAGGAGAAAAAGCATATTGGAGCTGATTCATTCGGATGTTTGGCAAGCACCAGTTGTATCCCTAGGAGGAGCGAGATACTTTGTCTCGTTCATTGATGATTTCTCTAGGAGATGTTGGGTGTATCCGATCAAGAAGAAATCAGATGTTTTCCAGGTCTTCAAAGATTTTAAAGCGCGGGTTGAACTTGATTCAGAAAAGAAAATCAAGTGTCTGAGGACTGACAATGGAGGAAAATATACCAGTGACGAGTTTGATGCATTTTGTCAACATGAGGGCATCAAGAGACAGTTCACGACAGCTTACACACCTCAACAGAATGGAGTGGCGGAGCGGATGAACAGGACCTTGTTGGACAGAACAAGAGCTATGTTGAGGACTGCAGGTCTAGAAAAGTCATTTTGGGCAGAAGCAGTCAAAACCGCTTGTTATATTATCAATCGTTCTCCTTCAGTGGCGATTGATCGAAAGACTCCGATGGAGATGTGGACCGGGAAGCCGACAGATTATTCTCATTTGCATACATTTGGAAGTCCGATGTACGTTCTGTACAATGAGCAAGAAAGATCAAAGTTGGATTCGAAATCCAGAAAATATATCTTCTTGGGTTATGCTGATGGAGTAAAGGGGTTTCGCTTGTGGGATCCTACTGTTCACAAGCTTGTCATCAGCAGGGATGTTGTCTTCGAGGAAGATAAAGTAAAGGGAGACAAAGGCA